>NC_134265.1:158301489-158601489 GCF_031893055.1 Leptodactylus fuscus
TACATTGCCATTGCATAGCTGATGCTGTAGTCCCTGCTGACTACACAGTGTTTCCATGGTAACTGTAATATGGTGGTTTCTGTATTCCGTTATTGTACTGCTTGGAGCTCGCTCAGACAGTTCAAAAGCTAAATTAGAAAACCCTCCTTACCAGTCTGGTTTAAGTCCACCAATTACTTATTGGTTGGTCAGGGCCTGGATTATGGATATGAGCCTGCTGAGCAAATGCTTATTCCTATATTCTGTGTTAACTAATGTCATCTCTCATTTGTATTGTAGTCTACATGTAAACCTGCTCTTAGGACAGTAATATCATGGTATTCCCTTTTAGTGCTGGAGTGCTATTTGCATGGCAGGACTTCTATGTATAGACCATTTGTCTTACAATTTTCAAAACGTTAGTCCTCCTCCACTCCTTTTTCCATCCTTATGGGTGGCATGTGCTATCTTTCAATTGGTTGGTTAGATGGCTAAGGCTCAGTATAACTCATGTGGCTGTTTAATGTGTTCCTTGTAATAAAAGATTGGGGTAGAGTGTGCACATAAAATAGCAAAATTGAATTTGTCAATGTTTTAAGGTATACCCAACCTTTCAGATAACTTTGCTGGATAATTTGCAACATGCGTAAACAATGGGAGGTGGAATCTGCCTCTGATTTTGGGGCATCATTCCACTGTGTGATTTGGATCAAACAATTTTTGGCTATTAAATGACTCCAGTGCATTTTTAGCAGCACCCTAACCCCCCCTTTACCACTTTGCAGACTCTCTCTAGCTGCGTTCACATTTTCGCCGGATTCTCTGTTGGAGACTCTATCTGAGAAACTGATGAAATTGGCAGAGAGAAGTCCTGCCTGGTGGACCCTTGGGGGACACCAGTATAGTCAATGGGGTCTGCCACTGTCCACGTGTAACCGCTTTTTTTTAGCGGTCCCAATTTCAGTCTTTTGCGTCCCACGGCAGTCCTGATTGATGCAGTGCACAATGCTAGTGTGAACATAACATTAAATAGTGTGTAAAGACTAGCTGCCATAATTTCTCCCATGTGCCCAACATGGAGGGGTGGGAAATGCTAACAAGGAACAGCACTCACTGGCACTGATGGCGAAATAGAAGAAAACTTGTTAAAGGGATCCTATCTTTTAAACACATTTTTTCTCCCTAACATGTCGGAATAGCCTTAAGAAAGGCTATTAGTCTTCTACCTTTCCTTGTCTTCTCCGTGCCGCCGTTCACCTGCAATCCTGGTTTTTCTCAGTATGTAACTGAGCTAAGGATAATGGAAGGGGTGTCCATGATACTGTTTGTTATTACTGTCCGTTTTTTTTTTCTGCGCATGATCTGAAAGCAGAAACAAAAAAAGGCAAAAAAAACGGACAGTATAAAAACGGACACTATCGGACATTACAGAGACTTACTGATGCTAATGTGTCTGTTTTCTTTAACTTATCCATTAAATGACAAAAATCTGACATCAGTTAGTTTTCGTTAATGACTTATGTTTTTGTGGGTTTTTTTGTTTTGTTTTTTGTTTTGTTTTTTTTTTTTATATAAAACTGACATTATCAGAACAAACATCCAACAGTAGTGTGAACCCAGCCTTACTTTACTTGCTTACGCTAGGTTCACACCTGCGTTCTGGTCTCTGTTCTGTGCTTTCCGTCTTCTACATGCAAGAAGACGGAAAGCACAGACCGGGAGCGGCGGTGAGCGTTTTATGCTGTTTTTTAAATCCAGACACAGAGAACTGCACGTCCGACTCTGTGTCTGGATTAAAAAACCCGGTTTCGCGGCGGAGAGCGTAAAACGCTCACGGCCGGACATCTTTCTCACCCATTCAAATGAATGGGTATGAAAGAGTCCTGCAGGTTTCCGTATCCTGCTCTGTTTTTTGCAGGAAACGGAAACCTGCATAACGGAGTGCCGGGCGCAGATGTGAACGAACCCTAAAAGGTACTGAGCTGAGAGGGGATAAATCTGTGGAGTGTTGCTTTAAGAAGCTTCTCCCTAAACTCTACTACATTTCTTTTTTTTTTTCTTTTTTTTTTTTGAGAAACCTGCATCGTTTGATTTAATTTATCTATTTTAAAAAATAATTTCTTGGTAAATTTTTGAACAAAAAAGCAAGTCTAGACAGGAAGATCCAATTGTGCAACATTGCGTTCTGGTTTCCATCTATTGACCATAAATAACCATGTAACTTCTCGCTGTAAAGGCAGAGAACATTAGGTTTCACCACAGAACCGGTTTGCTTTGATGCATCTGCCTAATATGAATGAGTTAATTGAATCAGATTTTGGAGGCAAAGTATCTGCCCTGCCTTCTCCACCCTTATAAAATGAGGAAATAACTGATGTTATCTAAAAGAACAACAGCATTTATATCTGGATTTATGACCTTATTTTCAGTATAGTTCAATGGAGAAATTTCATGTTTGCACAATTTGTACAGTATATTTATTACAGGGAAAAATCTGTCATGCTACCAAACACTCACTGTTTAGTGGTGTTTTTTTTTTTTTTTTTTTTTTGCAATGTTTTTCTTAGTAGTGTGACCTCTATCAAGTATTGGTGGTTTTATGTAAGCTAAATTGTACTAGCATTCTGGTGTAAATGGGGTTGTCTGGTCCCATCTCAATTTTTTAATTCTGATTACCCCTGGACCGTGCATAGATCAGCTGTTTTAGTATCATCTGGCCAGTTGAAAAATGTAGTATTGCTCTCAATAAGCGTGTGCAATCTGTGATGAAGAGATCTTAGTCGTCCCAGTGTGGGCCTGCCGGATGCAATTATATTAATGCTCTGCGGTATTGCTCCTTCTTTTTGATTGGCGCTACCATGTGGACAACAAGCAATGGGTCTCAATTGAGGCTGATCTGCTCTCAACCCCCCCCCTTTACTCGTTACTATGGATTCAAGTTCACTTCTGTCAGAGATTCACTGGGCACTCTTTCCTCTTTTCACATTTTCTTAAAACCTGGGATCTGGTGTGCTCCAGCAGGAGGATGCCTAGAGTGCCTGGTCCCTTAAGTCCCCTCTTTGGTAAGTCCATGTTTCCACCGGGTTGCTCTGTGGACAGATTCCTTTTGTTGGCGCAGGGGCGACTATGTCCGGCTTCGACAGGTTGCCAGGAACTCACCTCTTCCTACCACATTTAGTGGGAATGTGACGCTCTTAGGCCTGTTTGGGACGCTGTGTTCGCCCTGTATACCAAGGTGTGTGGCTGCACCGGCACAGCGATTCCCCAACTGGCCCTTCTTTCAGTTATTCCTGGCAGGATCTCTGTGTTGAAGAAGGCTCTCCCACGACACTTTCCCATGGCCGCCAGAACCATCATTCCCACGCATTGGCGGAGCACTACTGTGCCCTCCCTGCTCGAATTTTTACAGGAGCTTCTCCTCATATGAGGAATAGAGGCCTTGGTTGCGGAGGATTCCCCAGATCCCTCCAAATTCGACTCTCTCTGGTGGCCATGGGTGGTATTTCAGGAATCGTCAGAGTTTTCCTCCTTCTCCTGATTGGAGGTATTTCCTGTTTTTCCTTTCCTTCTTGGAGGTTGCTGGACACCTTCCCCTTTTCCTGACGTTTTCCTTCCCCTTTTCCTCTCTGTTATGTGTCTTCCTGGTCTGTCTCGCCTGTGTGTTTCTTGTCTGTTTGTTTCTTATGCTTATATGAAGCTATTTGTTTTATGATCCGGTGTACCTAGGCCCTTGTGCTCTTGTTATGTTATGTTAGTGTATCATGCTCTAAACTGCTAGGTGGGTCCTCTCCTGGCCTTCTGTCCAAGCCTGCTTGTCTTGCACCTTTTATTTTTTTCCCTTTCTTACTGTTATTGAAAAAATTCTTACTAAACTTTGATTACACCTAATAACTCTAGAATGAAATCTAGTCAGCTGTCCCTGCAGACACGAATCTTGTGTTACCACGGAAATAATGCAAACACACGTAGTACATGATATAGCCCCACAAAAAGAAGTCACCGGGTGTTAGGACTGATAGTCATGGAGGACATTGCTCTATTGGTGAGTCATTGTTTCTGGTACTGCAATCCAACATTCTGGTACCACATCTCCACATTTCCATTTGTATACCTGTATGAAATATACAGGTATACAAATGGAAATGTGGAGATGTGGTATCCTGATGATACACTATGTTTGTGTTTGCTTTTTGCACACATTTACTTTGGGTGAGTCCCTCTATAAAGGCACATGTTTTTTTTTCTGAACCCCATTGAAATTTAATATGAAAAAACTAGAAATCCAGATGTATCCCAATATATGTATTTAATAAAATAGTCCATCCATTCAAACAAATAAAGAATAAATGTGAGTTCTTTCTGCATATTTGATCTAAATACTGTAACTATGTACAATTGATTCTAATAAGTGCAAATGCTTTTCCAACAATATCTTTTATTCTATTTGTTTAATTTTCAGGGGTGACTCCAGTATATTATTCCCTGTTTGCTTTGATGAATGAGGCTGACAAAATATGGTATCCTCCCAATCATGCTTTTATTATCGATGAGACTACCCGGCAAATAGTGAAATTTCGACTAAGGTAAGTAGTTCTTTTGGCGTATGAGCTTTGACTTTTTTTTTTTTTTCTGGTTTTCTATTTTAAGCATTACAAAGTAAGCAAACAACACAGATATTTTTTTCTTCACAAAAGACAAGGACAAATGAAAAGCATTAGAAGTACTCTATAAAGCAAGATTATACAATGCCATAAAATCCCATAGCTCTCATATGAAAATGTTGCAAAAGAAAAGTAAAACACCAGGACCTGAGAAAATTTCTCTTCTCTTCATTTACCAAACTGAATACTGGCAGTGTCTGACTGGGATGTTTAGGGCCCACCAGTACAATTGATACTAGACCATTGATGACGAACCTATGACATGCGTGTCACAGGTGACGCACCAAAACATTTTGGGTGACACACATTTCAATAAGCAGCTGCCAATACTTTTTACTCACCTGTTCATGCTCCTATCACTGTTCATGACCCCTCTCCACTGCGTCCTCTATGCAGTGCTACACTGACGTCACAACGCTGAAGAACGCCGGGACCCTACGTACGTCCCAGCCTTCTTCGGCTGTGTGAGGGCCATAAATAGGGGGATCATATGCTGTGGGTGGGTTTGAAAAAAAAGGGGGTTGATATACTGTGGGGGAAGGCAGAAAATTTGGGTTAAAAATGGGGTCACCATGTAAGGACTAACAATTGCATATTGTTATTGTGTGTTATTCCACCCAGAAATGTGGTTTTGTGTGCGTAAACAAATATAATTCCCCTTTTTCTTTCTTCTCTTGATACATCTTTAAATGTTTTTTTTAATCATAGGTGTTATGTCAAAGGTTAGGGCCGTACCATATATTTTTTAAATTCAGTTTATTCTAATATTCATATTGCAGTATCATTCGTGTGATTGGTCAAACAAAGGGGGGCTGTATACTGTGTGACTGACCAGAAAAGGGCGGTCTAATACCGTGTGATGGGTCAGAAATACATATAATTTAAATAACTATATCAAAAATATAACTAGAGCTACAATTTCTAGATGTGACATGCCACCCGAGTTAAGGGGATTCTATCATTAGAATCCATGAGTAAACACACGGCATTCGCCGTACTAGTACTGTAAAATTTTTACAATGTGATTTTCTGGATATTTTTGATATTTTATCTCTCTCTGTTAAAATTTACCTGCCCTTAAAATTATAGACTGTTCATGTCTTTGTCAGAGGGCAAACTTACAAATCCAGCAAGGGATCAAATTATTTCCTTCACTGTATAGGACTGTGTCTGACGATACAGGTCAGCCAAATTCATCCAAATTCATTTGAAAAAAAAAAAGTATTGTGATTGCTCTCAGTGATTAAGCCTAAAGTTTACTCGGGTGTTTGAGATGGAGGTGACAGGACACGCTCTTGATACCTACCGCTGTAATGCACCTTATAAACATGGATGAACAGCATAGTCTTTTTTATTTATTTATTTATTTATTTTTTTTATATAATAAATGACTGGTTTGGAAACTACAATTGAACCCTGGTAAGAACAGAACTTTTGTTATATTCTCCTATCTTCCTATCATCTTGTCTTTTTAGCATGTGCAAAATATTAATATTCAGTTTATTTTTGGAGGTTTTGAAACTGAGAAAATTCTGCTTTAAGGGGAAGTCTAACTTTGCAGTCATCTTCCTTTTAAAATTTGACATTGCATATTGTTATTACGTGTTACTCCACCCAGAAATGTGGTTTTGAGTGAGTAAACAAATATAATTCCCCTTTTTCTTTCTTCTCCTGATACATCTTTAAATGTTTTCTTTAAGCATAGGTGTTATGTCAAAGGCTAGGGCCATACCATATATTTTTTTATTCAGTTTATATAATATTCATACATATTTAAATATCATTCATTACAAACTATTTACTAGCAACATTTGTACTTTTTGTAGGTTGAATGGTAACCACAGAAACATTTTCTATTCATATAGTAGTCATTACTGTTTACAGTTCACAAAGGGTTAGAAAAGAAGTGCTGGTTCAGGGAAGTGGAGAGGTTAACATTCTCTCCAGTGGGCGAGCAGAGCCATAAGGGTCCACCCTATTCCTGAGGGGGTTGGATCTGGCTGAACAGTGAGCAGGATCCTTCTTTTTTCTGCTAGCTGAAAATAATTGTCTCTTCCTTCAATTGAAATGTATTTGTAGATGTGGTAGATTTCAGGTGGAATTTGGAGCTGATTTTGAGACTTGACGCATGGAATAACATATCGTAATTGAAAATTATATTTAGATTATTTGGATGGATTTTCTTTTTTTCTTTTTTCTTTTTTTTTTTATAGGCCTTATTCACAGGACTGTGATATAAATTTGCCATGAAAAACTGCCATTTTTCATCGCCGATTTGCATCAGTTTTTCACAGATCCATATAGTTTTGAGTATATAAGTAATCTGTGAGAAAGGGACAAAAATAGGGGAAAAAAAATTCTTTTGGAATTCTTTTGGATTGCATTGATTTTATTGCAGTCATGTGACTACTGTTTTTCCTACTTTTTTTTTTTTTTTTTTTTTTTTTATAAAGCTTTCTGTGATTTAGACCTTAGGTAGATATCATTTTGTAGTTCTATATTTTTAAACTTGACCAGCTGTTCAATTATCAAAATATGGTAACAGAAGAATTCACATTTTACTGTGGTAGTTGAGAGCACAGAATACCAACATAAAGGCACAGGTTTTGGAGTACACATGATACAGGTTCAGGTTTCTTGGTACACTGGATACAAAGATACATTCTCGGGTTTCAAGGTACATGGGATACAGGCAGAAATGGAACCTGGAGGCAAGAGGCAGAATCCACAGGCAGAAAAATAGGACTAAATAAGCAAACAAAGAAGAAGAATGCCTACTGCATTCATGCAAAGGCAAATGTAATAGGCTGCTTTAAATAGCAGAGTCCATGGCCATTAGGAAAGCAGAAGCAAATAACCCCTAGAACTCCATAACAGGAATGGTTAATAACAGTTAGCTGATACAGGGTGTGGTTGAAAAAAGCACCAGAATGTAGAAGAAGCAAAGCATATGAAGTAGCATGGTTGACTTAAAAATGCTGTTCATAACATTGTCTCATCTCTGTGGTCCATCACAATTCATCCTTTCAGGTGTAAAAAAAAAATAAAATTCATGAGACAGGGGTCACAGGTCTGACAGTAGCAGAAGTACAGGTATAGGATACAAGTTCAGTTTTCAGATGGAGATTTGTAGCCCAAGTGCTCCATGTCTTCAACCAGGCAGCCCAAAAAGTTTGATACAGTGTCATGTACTGGCCATCCTACATAACACTGGTGCAATCTGTCAGGGGTACACTCACTTAATCTTGCACTTGCCCTTCACTCAGGCTGCAAATTGAGCATAAAAAGCACCCCAACACCATACCCATACCCTCAAATACACACTGCCCATCTATTGTATTCTGAATTGGACCAATACAAATCCCAGATGCACACTACTGCTCCCAACAGTCAGGCACAAACACACTTCAAAAAGGTAACAGGTTCGTAGAACAGCACAAAGTAGCCTTAAATGTATTTATTTATTTACTATCCAAAGGGTTCAGTGCTATATATAAAACAAAAGACCATGACAAAGACACGAAAAGCAAACAGCCTTAAAATAATAGGAGAAAACAGAATAATACTTTGGTTCCAAGAAGCTTGGATGGTCTCTTCTGATGGAATTAGCCACAACATTCTGTCAGGGTGACCCTCTCCTCTTAATCACTGAGATAGGAAATCAAAGACTTATCTTCATCTGGGAAAGGTGAATATTCATTCTTTACCTTGTAGAACTGTGTTTCCATTGTCTCTGAGGTTAACCCAGGTTCACCACACCCCTCCCCTCTCTCTCTCTGCCTGCCCAACCAATACATAATTAAACCATTAAACTGGACATCTCCTGCCAGATGGAAAAGCAGGTCACCTCTGACCCCCTCTCCTTTGTATATACACATGCCACAGAGGTAGATTGATTACACAAACAAAACATTCACTAAAGATATATATACCTCTAAAGCTATTAGGTAATAATGCATACACAATAGTACATAGGCTCCTTTCATTATATGCAGGTTCGTATTACTAGGATACAAGGTACAGATTCAGGTTTCAGAATACACTGGTTACCCTACATTAATACATTTTTATAGATGGGTGTGACTTTTGAATACGGATTGTAAAATTTATGGTTAGTCATTGTCTAAAATGAAGAAAAGATAAGCCAAATTACTAATTTCAATCAGTATTTATCATCAACTCTCTTAGGTTTGCCCAACACTGTAAAAGGGGCGTGACCTTAATCACCATTAATCGTAATCAAGGTAAAATGTCAATTAATTTTAATTTTCTATTGTAAAAGGGATAGTACTGTTTTTTGCTGTGTTCTGAGGAACCTCTTATCGGGGATGAGTGAACCCTGGGATTCAAGGGACCTTTGTTTGGAAACATTGCCCTAAAGTATTTTCTAAGATTTCTAATTAGTTTCTCTCGGTCTCTGTGAAGCTTTTTAAGTCCATAATAGTGCACATATTCTGAAGGCTAAGAACTAGAGATGAGTGAACGCTGTTTTATCGAATATCAGGCCGTTCGAGGTATTCAATTCCAATCGAATACCACGCGGAAAACGCACTAAAAATTCGTATCCCCTCCCACCTTCCCTGGAGCTTTTTTCGCACCAATAACTGTGCAGAGGAGGTGGGACAGGAACTACGAAAACGTAGGCATTGAAAAAACCTATTGGCTGCTGAAAACATGTGACCTCTGATTTATAAGAATACCGACCGCCATCTTCGTGTCATTTGCAGTGACAGGGAGAGAGAGAGAGATCTGCTGCTTGATGGCTACATTAGGTAGGGTGCAGGGCACAAACCTAACTATGCCCGAGCACCAGGAAGAGGTGTTACAATGGCTGGTGGATAATGCTTCCAGCACATTCTCCAGCAGCCAGTCAGCCTCTGCCTCTACCTCAACTCCTCCTGCCCAATCTTCCCAGCAAAGTAATCCCACTTCCCAGGAGCTGTTTTCGGGTCCATTCACTGTCCCTCTCTCTGTCCCACAACTTCCCGAATCACAGGAGGTACCAGATGAGTTTCTGTGTCCTGATGCCCAAACACTGGAGCATCCGCTATTTCCTGTTGTTGTTTTTGACCAGCAATCCGCCCTCAGTGAGGACGATGATGAGACACAGTTGCCATCAGGGCAGCCTGTTGCCATTGTCGGTGTGCAGGATGAAGAAGGAGCCGAGAGAGGAATTGGAAGAGGAGGTGGTGGACGACGAGGACACTGACCTAACCTGGACAGGGGTGGGGTCAAGTGGGGAAAGCAATGTAGATGTGGAGGGAAGTGCAGCATCAAAGAGGGTGGCTAGAGGCAGAGGCATGTCCAGAGGCAGAGGACAGCTGCTTCACCGAAGCCAAGCCACAGCCAGCAGGGCCCAAAATGTTCACTATTCTAGCCAGCCTAGAAAAACTCCCACATCGAGGCCATGGTCTTTGGTGGTGTGGAGATTTTTTAATATATGTGTGGAGAACAAATATAGTGCAGTTTGTACACTTTGCAACTCGTAACTGAGTAGGGGCTCTGAAAAGAGCAACCTTATGACCACTGCCATGCACCGTCATTTGGAATGCAAGCACTGGGTTCAGTGGCAGAGAGCAAACGCAGGACAATCGTCGTCCGGCGTTGCCGCCACTGCCTCTCCCACTGTTGCCAGTGCTGATGCTGCAGTCCATACCAACAGCCAGGACACCTCCACATCTACCTCTGCCACTTTGGAGACTTCTCCATCATCCTCCCCTTTTCCTGCCTCAGCTCCTTCTCCTGCACCATCATGCGCATCTTCACAGCAACCCACCATCTCCCAGACTTTTGAGCGCAGGCAAAAATACAGCGCTACCCACCCACATTCACAAGCCTTAAACGTGCACATCTCCAAACTCCTGGCCCAGAAGATGTTGCCGTTCCGGCTTGTGGAAACTCAGGCCTTCCGTGACCTGATGGCAAGTGCGGCACCTCGCTATGCCGTCCCTAGCCGTCACTACTTCTCCCTCTGTGCCGTCTCCGCCTTGCACCAGCATGTGTCACGCAACATCAAGCGGGCCCTAAGTTCCGCACTTTGCACAAAGGTCCACTTGACCACCGACGCGTGGACAAGTGCATGGGGACAGGGATGCTACATTTCACTGACGGCACACTGGCTGAATGTAGTTGAGGCTGGGATCGGGTCACAAACTGGGGCGGTGTACCTCATTTCCCCGCCCAACATTCCTGGCAGGGGCTCTGAACCACCACCCTCCTCCTCCGCCATCACATCGACCCCAGCTACCTGCTGGAAATGCTGCAGCACTGGCGTGGGGAGACGTCAGCAGGCCGTGCTGAAGCTCATCAGCTTGGGGGACAGACAGCACACTGCATCCGAGGTGAGGGATGCCCTCCTCGATGAGACGTCAACATGGTTTTCGCCGCTGCACCTGGGCCCAGGCATGGCCGTGTGTGATATTGGCCGGAACCTGGTAGCGGCTCTGGAGCTTGCCAACCTCCAACACGTTCCATGCCTGGCCCACATTTTCAATTTAGTTTCTGCAACGGTTTTTAAAAACGTACCCCAATTTAGCTGAGCTACTGGTGAAATTGTGGCGCTTGTGCACCCACTTTCGCAAGTCTACAGTAGCCGCTGCTAGCCTCAAATCACTCCAGCAATGCCTCCATCTGCCAGAACACCGGCTGTTGTGCGACGTCCCCACACGCTGGAACTCGACATACCACATGTTGAGAAGAGTGTGTGAGCAGCAGAGATCCTTGATAGAGTACCATCTCCAAAGCCCAAGGGTTCCTCAGAGTCAGCTCCTGCAGTTTCTACACCATGAGTGGCCATGGATGTCAGACTTATGCGAGATCTTGCATGTCTTTGAGGAGCCCACCAAGAGGGTCAGCTGTGATGATGCACTCGTGAGTGTAACATTCCCGCTCCTGTGTGTGATGCGAGAATCCCTCATCGCCATTGTACCCTGAGGAGTCGGGCATAGGAGTAGAATCATCCCAGCAGGATAGTTGGTCCACACTCCTGTCAGCTTCACGGCGTATGTTGACTGAGGAAGAGGAGGATGACGAAGTGGCAGATGATGTCATTGTCACACAGGAGGCTAGCGGGGAAGTTCATTGCGTCCTATTGCTGCAGCGCCGATGGGGTGAAATGGAGGAGGAGGAGGAAATGGAGAGTGACCATTCCGGTGGGGGCAGCGAAGTCATGCCAAGTAACACTGGCACACATGGCTGAATTCATGTTGGGGTGCTTTTCAACTGACAAACACATTGTCAAAATCCTGGAGAGCATCCACTAATGGATTTTTACAACCCTCGACCACCGGTATAAAAATATCTCGACTTTTATTCCGGTAGAGGGGAGGGCCAGTCGCATTAGTGATTGCCACAAGCAACTTGTGCAGAATATGATGGAGATGTTTCCATCAACTCTCGTTGGCGACAGAGAGGAGAGTTCCTCCAACAGGCTAACAACTGCCATCGGGTCCACACCTGCAGGGGCACAGTCTCCAAGGTCTGGGACACGTTAATGGCACCCCCTCGCCAAACTACTGCCACTGAGGGGCCTAGTGCCACCAGGAGGGACAAGTATAGGTGCATATTGCGGGAGTACCTGGCCGACCACAGCCCTGTCCTCTCCAATCCCTCTGCGCCCTACACTTATTGGGTCTCCAAGTCGGATTTGTGGCTGGAACTTGCGCTGTATGCATTGGAGGTCCTTTCCTGCCCTGCCGCCAGCTTGCTATCAGAAAGGGTCTTCAGTGCAGCCGACTGTCAGCTGACAGTGCTGACTGGCTGACGCTGATCAAAATGAACAGCCACTGGATAGAGCCATCATTTTCAAGTCCACCGTTGTCAAGCACCCCGACATGAAATTTCCTGTGTGTGCTCACCCTCTACAATTCCTCCTTCTCCTCATACTCCTCCACCATGAGCGTTGCACAATTCTGCTCCTACTGGGCTCAATCCAACCTGATTCCCTCAAACTCTGCTGGTTAGAGTCTCAATCCATCCTGATTCCCCTAAACTCTGCTGGTTAGAGGCTCTACTAACTCCAAGGGCCAAAAACACTGTTGGTGCAAGACTCTACTCACTCCAAGGGCTAAAAAATAAAACGCTGCTGGTGCAAGGCTCTACTCACTCCAAGGGCCAAAAACACTGCTGGTGCAAGGCTCTACTCACGCCAGGGGCCAAAAAATAAAACGCTGCTGGTGCAAGGCTCTACTCACTCCAAGGGCCAAAAATCATATTGGGCACGTTAGATGCCCCCAGGCATGCTTCCCCTGCTGTCCCAGTTGCATTCCAGAGGTGTCATAGTGGACTTTGTGACCCTCCTGAGTCGAATAGTGGTTTCCCCTGAAACGAATGGTTTTTCCACATAGACTATAATTGGGTTGGATTTTGTTCGAATAGTCGAATATTGAGGGGCTATTCGAAACGAATATCGAATATTTCACTGTTCGCTCATCTCTACTAAGAACCAATGTGGTAAATTAAACCAAAATTACTGGTTTGGGTTTTTTCCCTTCTCCTCTCAATGGATACAAGGGAAGGGTTTAAGTTTAGTGTTATGTCCTCGCTCTATCTGAAACTAAATCTTTAAGACTGAACTACTACGGTTTCCACCATCTAATAGATCTGTCCCTGATATATCCATTGCAGTCTCAGGCCTTATTATAACTCCTAGGCAAAATGCCCGCTGCCTCGGGGTTATGTTTGACTCAGACCTTTTCTTCACCCCTCATATTGAATCACTCGCACTCTCATGTCATCTCCACCTCAAAAACATTTCCAGAATCTGCCCTTTCCTTACCAGAGATACATTAAAGGGATTTTACCATTAAACTCTTTTTTTTTTTTTTTTTTTTTTCTAGATAACACGTCGGAATAGCCTTTAGAAAGGCTATTCGTCTCCTACCTTTAGAAGTGATCTCCGCCGCGCCGTTTGTTAGAAATACCGGTTTTTACCGGTATGCTAATTAGTTCTCTCGCAGCGATGGGGGCGTTCCCACTGCTGCTCGAAAACCGGCTTCAGCGACGCCTCTATCTTCTGCTGGATCCTCCCCTTCTTTCCTTCGTCTTTCTTCGGCTTCACGTCGGACGCCTGCGCAGTACGCTCTGTTTGGCGAAGTCTTTGAGGAATGTACTGCGCATGCGCGCAATTGCGGCGTCGGCACTATGGCTGCGGGCATGCGCAGTATGCTACAGCGATACCTCTGGTCTGTGCCAGTTGCTACATTGACTACCTATTCATACCTATTCATCTATATATATAAATCTCAAAATCTGTAGTAGTGTCTATACACATCCACAGTTCTCGCCCGATTTGGCTGAAATTTGACACACCTCCTCTCCACCCACAGGAGCAGAATACTACACAAGTTACATCTTGCTAGCGTCCCCCCCCCGTCATGAGATTGGGGCCCTTAAAGTTAGGCCCCATGCATATAATGGGGTAAAGTGAAAGTGAAAGCGCTGAGAGGAAAACAACAGTTGTGACTGACAGGGACGGATTATAAGCGCCACAGAGTCGCTGCTAAAGGGGCCGCACCACCACACACAACATACAAACATCTCACAAACACCATATAAACATCACACAGACAGCACACATACACCAACCCACAAGCATAATACCACAACACATCACACAAACACCAGACCTCTCTAGACACACAACACAAACACCACCGCACAAATACCACAACGCCACCTCATAAATACCACACACACGTGCGAAGACACTCAGATGGATGCACACTACACACACACTCGGATGAACATGCGTACTCACACACAACTACCGCACGCATGGACACTTACTCTGTGCACGCAGAAACACATGGATTAAACGCGCACATACATGCATACATATTCACGGACCACATACGTGAATGCACACATGCATACATAAACATGGATCACATGTGTGCACACACATACGTGAACACACACATACATATACACGGACCACACGTGCATGCACACACGCATACATACACATGGATCACGCGTGCACACAGACGCATACATATACACGGACCATACACACGTGCATGCACACATGCATACATACACATGGATCACACACATGTACACGCATGCATGCACTGACAAAACATATCTGGTATCCTTAGTGGCTGCTTGCACACTATAGTATTCTTCACGGGCCTCCAGGCCATGGATTTGGCAGTTCCATAGACCTCTTTGTGCACAAAGCTATGAATTTTGCAGGCTCCATAGAAGTCTATGGAGATTTAGAATCCACGGCCCGGAAACTGTAGTGTTACTGTAGTGTGCAAGCAGCAATATTGGTCAGGCGAAAACTGCCTCATAGTAAGATTGTCATTATTGCTCACTATACAGGGAGCTTTCATCACTGAAGCACTACAATAGATAGTTGTGTAACTGTAAACCAATTTTACTCTTTTGCCCATTAACTACTTATAAATTACACTGGAGGGAAGGGTTACACTATGTTATTAATTAGGTGTAAATCAGTGGCATAAATAGGAATGAGGGGACCCTGTGGCGACCTTTTGACATGCATTCCCTCCCGACGCTGAAGACCCCGACCAACCTGCCCGCCCGCATTCCTGCGCACACTATTATACCCCATAGTGGCCCCTACACAAAGTATTATACCCCATAGTGGCCCATGCACACAGCATTATACCTCATAGTGGCCCCTTCACCCAGCATTATGCCCTACTGTGGACACCCATGAACAATTATTATAGTATGAGGGCTTTTCAGAACCCAGAGCATAATAATCGGAGACCCAGGAGGGATACAAACATAAAAAAACACTGTTACTTACCTATTCCTGGCTTCGCTGTACTTCCCGCTGATGGCATCCATCTTCAATGACGTCCAGGACGTCACGTGACCTGGGGGGCCTGCGTCGCAACACAATGAACGCAGGCAGGTCATGTGAAGTCAGGGACGTCACACAAGTAGGCCCAAAGCCTGCCCGGAGAGGTAAGTAACACAGTTTTTTATGTTCCCTTACCTCACCTGGGCCTCTGGTCATTATACTCGGGGGGTCTTTTCAGAGGTCTGCTACCTCTTGTGTCACCCCTCTGTCCCAGTGTGTGAAATGACTTCTCTTGTAATGTATCTTTCTGTCTATATTTGAACCTACAAATTGTACAGTGCTGCGGAATGTGTTGGCGCTAGATAAATAAAATGTATTATTATTATTATTATTATTATTATTATTATTATTATTATTATGAAAATAAAATGTGCTCTATGATAATACTAACCATTTACTAAAAAGAAAATGGAAAAAACCCATCCTGAACAAGTGACAATGTGTCCCTAAATTTGCCATGTTGATCAGATTACATTCAGTCACAATCATTTGTATGTTAGACTGGATTTGCATATCAGGGAATACTGTTCTATGCTTTTGTGATGTGACAGATGAAGCACCATTATGAAAATCATGCCAGATCGACAATGTCTTGCATTTATCAGCGGCTGAGACACCATGTTGCAGAAAAGCTGCTTATTTTTATTGCAGAATTTGCTGCATCTTTTATTTATTTTTTTAAGCTAAAGCCAGGAGTGAATTTAGCAGTAAGGAGACTTATATATGCTTCCTATATATTCCCCAGTCCTGTTGAGGCTACTCTTGGCTTTGGTTCAAGAAACTGCAGCAATATCTGAAACCAAAAAAAACAAACAAACCAATTTTCCTACAACATCTCAAAGGAGTTTTCCAGACCACATATATTAAAGTCAGATCATTGAGGGTCCAACTAGTGGGACCTCTTCCCTACCAGCTGTTCCGATCGGAGTTAGAAGCCAAGTTCTCTGTAATGACCAACCTTGATTATTGCAGATCAATCCCATTCACTTGATAGGATCTGATCTGCAGTGATTTGTCTTGGCCACTTCACCAAAAACAGAGCCATCTGCTTCTGGATTCATTCCTCATGTATTGGCTTATGGAAACGGCTGTTCAATAGATATGACAGGTGTTGGAACTGCTTATCTGCTGTTGGTGATTTTTCCTAAGGTAGTGTTATAATTATATTTGGCATGGAAGACCCCTTTTAGCTCTTTCGTGACATCCGTTGTACTATACCAACAAATGTTCAGTCTTTCAACATGTCTGCTTCTGAGGAGCTGATCGGCCGCCATAGCTGTTGGCTCGGTGCTGTATTACACAATTGATATCAGTTGGCAATAGCCATAAGCAGAGCCCATTCTGATTGCAGGCATTAACCCTTTAGATGCTTTAGATCATTGTCCTTTTTTCATTAAACCTGTATCAGGGATGTCTGTAACATTTCTTGTTTTGCACTGCTCAGAGTCTAAAGTAAAGCTATTAATAAATAGGGTTTGGAGTGAGTACATAAACTGATGGCGATCTGCAGCTACACATTCTCACTGACAGTTTTTACAAGCTGAGCATTCAGGATGCATTCATAACTGGATATCATATTTTGTATATGAATGTAAGAGAGCTCTGTCTAGAATAAAGGAACCTTGTTCAGGCTGGTTAATAGAGCGGTCAGCTGGATCTAGTGAATTTCACAGAACAACAAGCGCTTTTCTACCAACTCTCCTGTGCAAATGTGTACAAATGTAAAGTGAGGAATGCTGGCCTCTCCACTTGTGCAGACAGAAAGATTCTAGTTTTTTTTCATGAAGCATTTGATAAGGATCTTTATTCCGTAATGAAGTTGTCATAGGTTTCAATCATTCTGGTTGCTTTGTTGCCTCAATTTTTGGGTATTTCTGACTACATATAATGCAGAATTCGCACAAAAGTTTCATAGAATGCATTTTCTCTCCTCTGCATGACTAGTTCTCAGTCATGTGTTTTCTAGGGCACCTAACTTTGTGTAGTGTGCCAAAGCAATTTTCAAATATAGAAATTTGTGCATGTAGCAAAAGTGCCTGTCTTTTGTTTTTTTTTTTTTTTTCCCCAGCTACCCAAAAATATATTTTGAACATATATTTTACTAGTCTCTGCCCACGACTTCGTCTGCGTGTTGTTGGAGTGGATGATTCGCCTATATTCAGCAAATTGCTACCATCGATGGTTTGCCTGCTCAGGCGTTTTGGCAGCTCTTAAGCTGTCCTGCTGCTGAACTTGTTCCTCACAGCATGCCTGTGATTGTTCCGGCATATCAGCAGCTCGCTGGGAATCCATATAATGAGCGTGTTGTTGGCATTAATGATCTGCATGCTCCGGCGTTTTGGCAGCTTTCAAGTTGGCCTGCCACTGAACTCGTTCCTTGAGCTGTGCCTGTGATTGTTGCGGCATCTCAACAGCTCGCTGGGACGCCATATAATGAGCGTGTTGTTGACGTTGGTGATCTGCCTGCTCCGGCGTTTCAGTAGCTCTTAAGTTGGCCTGGCACTGAAGTTGTTCTTCGCACTGTACCTGAAATTGTTTAGGCATCTCAGTAGCTCTCTGGGACGCCATATAATGAGCGTGTTGTTGGCATTGATGATCTCCCTCAGCTCTACTTGTGAAGAACTCAGTGACTTCTGGCTTCCTTCATAGCTCTTGTTGTTTGCGACAAATTAGATTCTCTTTTTCCGGCATGTTTAAAATTGACAAACTACCAATTTGAATTAAAGATGTTTGCCCATGTCAGTTTGTCTGCACTGTCTGGAGCAGATCAGATAGTATGCAATTGCATGTACACTGAGGGTTAGCATGTGTTTACACAGAGAGATAACAGCCTTGGGACCTGAGATAAGGCTTCTGCATGAACATTGTAATATAGTATTTGAACATAAACTCATAACAGTTGTGAAGCCATGTCATTTACGCTATGTTCACACTAGCGTTCCGGTCTCCGTTCTGTGGTTTCCATCTTCTGCATGTAAAAGACGGAAACCTGTCAGACCAGGTCCGGCCGTGAGCGGCGGTGAGAATTTTATGCTCCCCGCCGCGAAACCGTTGTTTTTTTAACCGGACACAGAGTACTGCATGTCCGACTCTGTGTCCGATTTAAAAAAAAAAACCGGTTTTGTGGCGAAGAGCATAAAACGCTCCCCGCCGCTCACAGCCAGACATCTTTCAAACCCATTCAAATGAATGGGTATGAAAGAGTCCTGCAGGTTTCCGTCTCCTGCCTCTGTTTTGTGCAGGAAACGGAAACCTGCAGAACGGAGACCGGGCGCAGATGTGAACGAGCTCTTACCGGGATAAAAAGTAGCCTATATTTTCATTGAGGTTACAGACTATCTATGTGCTGAATTTCGTTCAAATCCATTCAGCTGTTTTGCGTGATTGAGGAACAAACTTCCAAACACACACACATCCAAACTTCATGTCATGTAATTGCATTGTTACTGCTTTGCTTTTTGTGGTGGAAAAATCATCTTCTTATATACTATAATTTACAACCTGTTCTCACGTCCACTAATAGCTTACGCTAGGTTAACACCTGCGTTTGGGTTTCTGTTAAAGGGGAGTGGAGTGGTGGGCCATTTGGAGAATACCAGAAAGGAAACCTAATTTGCTTAAAAAAGTGGTTACCAGCCCAAAAAAGGGTGGAAAAATGCGGAGAGAGAAGTCCAGATGAGACCTGGGATCAGATTTCGGTCACAACTTGCTTGAATCTTATTGAGGGCATGCCCATACGGATTTGCAAAATGCTTACAAAATAATAAATATTTAGATTAAGAGCAAAATCGTAACAATGCACACTTACATTTATGTCAGCGATGGCCAAAATGATTGTCTATAAAATGATGGTAGTCTCATGTTCGAAGCTCTAGTGGATGATGAGATATGGAGCATGAAAGGCCAAAAGTTCAAAATGTGTTACTTTTGCTCTTCAGTGTATATGCCTAAATCTTGTGGAACCACAATAGCTGTAGAAATCGAGGTAAACCAGCACTCAGCAGTAGAACACAGGGAAAAGGTAAAATCCAGGTAGCCTCTATGTTTTGAGCATATAACCATCTTAGTTATGGGGTATTACACACTCAAAACTTCAGATTGTGATTAAATTTAAGTCAAAGTTGCTTTTCTTTTTCTGCATTGTGACTCCATTTTCATGAAAATCAGAATTTTATTCTTATGCAAATTTGCTGAAAGGGGCTTTAGGAGAGTTTCTTCTCCTGGTGGGCTTCACTCTGTGTTCTAGATTATCACCCCTGACTCCCAGCTCTGCCCCTCACGTTAGTGACATCTTCTTCTTTGTCAGACTTTGTCAGCAGTTAGGGGCTGTTATCTGGAGTGAAGAGCAAAGCCCTGGAAGGAGAGGAAAGCCATTTTCAGTTAATTTGCATAACAATAAAATGCGTGTGTCTTTCATAGCAATGGAGCTTCAACACAGACTATAAGAGTCGTATTTGGAAAGTATAGAAGTCACTCTACTGGTACTGTCATTAGTCTATGTGTACAAAAAAAAGAAAAACATGGCCCGCACATCCCAACCTTATACATTGATTTAGTGTTTCTCAGCAAATTATACAATACCGAACATGAGGTTCTTAGTATACATTTTGATCAATGTGCATAAGCCCACTAGCCACTTCACGGCGACCTCTTTATAGTGGGTCCCTACTCTACTGGATGCGGCGCTGCACAGCGACCGCCACAACCGCAACACAGCGCCCACAGGGGGAGTGACCCAGTGGTCCGGCAACACCCCTGCCACCAGACCAAACCCCCAGGATCTGGGCCGAACCACCCCACAGGCACAGCATCACAGAAGCAGCAGACTCAATGCATCACGTACCATGCGAACAGATCTCAAAAATTCACCTTACCATATTGCCCTAGTCAGAGGACTGAGAGCTTGTAGGTGGGTTCCCTTTTTGCAGTCTCCTGCTACTTAAAAACACTTGGGCAAAATGGGGGGAGTGCTGGTACCAAGGCAAAAAACAAAATAATAGTGAAGGAAGAAACTTACCATACATGTACAAAAAGAGAAAAACATGGCCCGCACATCCCAACCTTATACATTGATCTAGTGCTGATGACAATTTTCCTGCTGACAAACTTTATAAAAAGGAATCTAAGACTGTATTAATAAATCTGACCTATTCTTCATTTGCACACTGCTACAAAGCTATTTAGGTGATTTTTAAACTGAAATGGCCACTGCCTAAGCTGTATATAAGTAGTACCAATTGTATATGGGGGGGGGGGGGACGTGACCAATGACAGCTCCTCTTTGGTACATATTAATCGGCGTAGATGAACTGATTGCTTTGCCATAGCTTTGACAATTTGTGACTTCTTTTCAGGTTTTATTTCCCACATTGGTACAGCAATGGGAGCAGCAGAGCATTTCGTTATGGAGTTGCAAGAGGATCTGAAAGTCCAATTCTTGATGACTTTGTTATGTCTTATTTGTTTGCTCAGGTAAGAATCTTCGATTCTTGCAGAGATTGAACATTTCTGTAAGTATACTGATAGATTTCTACTTTTATTATCTCTTACTTTTCACCTCCTTTCCTTTATTGCAACAGACGCAATTTTGTTATCAGTTTTAAACAAGCATCCTTCTTAATAAGCACTGCCAAACTAGTTTCATGGACTGGAAGGATCACTGGCTAATTATAGTTCTTAAAGAGGGCTGGCAGATGGTGTTTTCTGCTTTTAGACATCATTATTATCTCCTGCCCTTGTTACTTGCATACGAAGGATGATGAAATTGACTCATGCCAATTTTTCAAAATTGCATTTTGCATCATAGGATGTTGTTTTTGAGTGTCTGCTTCCTTAAGTGTTCCAAGATATAGTCAAATGTACTAAAAACAGCCCAGATATGTCACATTTGTATCTTATGGTTATGCTGACTTACCATTATGTATTACAGTTTATTCAGCATTAGCAAGCCCCTGAAACTTGATAGAGTATCAATGCTTGCAATTATTGGTGGTCCCAGACCTCTGATGCTGTCTTTTCACATCTTAGCGATGTAACATGAGATAATTGAAGGTGTACATATATACTTTTAATATTACTGTTTTCAGCATTGTAAGCTACAAAATAATCATTCTGTGCTATGTGAGAGATAACAAGGCTCATCTAGTGGTTGAGTGAGTATTTCAGGTTTTGTAAAATCTGAACACTGGTGTGTATTTATGAACAAATGTAGTCATACAGCCTACAAACTCCACCTCCACATATACTGAACACCATCCGCTTGTCTCAGTTGTTATCATTTGCAACGCTGGATTCAAATACGACCAAGGACACCATCTACATGGAGTTTGTATATTTCCCCTGTATTTGTTTCCTCCCAAAAATATATTTAGAGGGAAATGGTAGCTTCCCATGAAAATTAACCCCAGATGAGCACCTGAATGACAGCCTTCTCTGGTCCAGGACTTTCCCTGCAATTTGAGTGCTTTGTGGGCGAAAAGCACATTACAAATAAGTAATTTGTCATTAGTCTCTGTCACCGGTCTTCTACACTGCACTTTCAGTTCTGTGACTGGACTAAGATAAGTTATACTGTCATCCATTGACTGCAGTGGAGACACTTAGATCTGCAAAGGTGTTGTAGAAACAAAAACAAATGCGCAATAGGATTTCTTTTAAGATAATGACTGTTTGCATAGCTGCTTTGCTTAACATTTAGGTACATTTGAAAAGTATTTAAACATTAGTTGTAAATATGGAACTTGCCTTCCAACCTCATCTGGACCGTCCATAGACTATATACGTCTGGGCAGTCCCTCTCTTGTACATACCAGTACATCCTTGCAGTAGTCATGCAGCTGCTGAAACGGGAACAGGCTGTAACTAGCTGGCAAAAAAAGTAGTTATGAAATTGTGTCTGAAGTTTGTGGTTTTCCGTTTAGGGTATTTCTTTTCTTTGAAACAGTAAGTTAGGACTCTGCTTTGGATTTGGAAGTAGATGTTATTCCTCCATTTTTTTTTTTAATTTATTTATTTATTTTTTATAATGTAGATTGTGAGCCCACATAGAGTCTATGACCAGCTGCAATAGTAATGTATATAATCTCCCATGAAAAAGTGAAAAAAAAAAAAAAAAAAAAAAGCTTTAAAAAAATATAATAAAAAAAAATAAAATAAATAATTCTAAATCCCTCCTTTCCCTGGAATACATATAAAAGTAGAAAATGACTGTGAAACACATACACATTAGGTATCCCTGTGTCTGAAAGTGCCCGGTCTACTGATTATAAGGTATCTACAGTGCTCCTGTTCCATTGGGAAGGGGTTAATAGGCGCTCTGCAGATACCCTATATTCAGCCGGGCTGAATTCCAAGTGGGGGAAAAAGCCCTAGTCCTCAAGCTCAGGGAAGGGGCAGACAGACAACCAAAACACCCCTTCCCCAACACCCAGCAGCTACTGCACCCAAAGACTCCGACCATTTTCATTTTTGAAATTTTCCAGTAGCTGCTGCATTTCCCCCCTCGGCTTATACTCGAGTCAGTAAGTTTTCCCAGTTTTTTGTGGTAAAATTAGGGGCCTCGGCTTATACTCAAGTATACTGTATATGGTATGTTCAAGAATAAATTTAATACGGTCTAGAATGAATATTTTCTATTCAATTGGCATTGTGAAGTCCAAATCTAATGTTTTGGATATCATTTCCAGCCCTCTACAATGGGGGATGTTACTGTATAGTGAAGTCACATCTATTGATGCCCAAATATAATCAGTTTCCGATTGTTTTGCTAATAATTCAGTAATTAGATGAGTAGATTCCTTAAATTATGATGAAAATTTGATAACTGTAAATCTACATATTAGGAGAGGTTTCTTGTCAGGGCATTGACTCCGGATATGATAGGCCTCTCCGGTAGGTTGATAGGGGTCTTTGTGCACTTTTGAGAGATGGTAAAATAGCGCTGTTGAAGGCTTGTTAATTAGCAGGAACCCTTTTTCTTTTTCGTTAGGATACCTTTAGCATGAGCGTTCAGAACAAGTTCGTGATAGGAAACAGAGGGGTCAGATTCTAAAGTTTGATAGTAGATGGGGGTCAGAGAGTATGCCGTATGCTTCTTTGATCTAATCTGTTCTTTACTGTATTACCACACCACCCCCTTTATCTGCATTCTTAATCACTATAGACTTATTTTCAATTAGTTGATTTGATGGCCAATTTCTCTAGGGAACTAAGGTTGGGTTTCATTATATTAGTGGGTTGTTCGTTTATGCTCCTGAAATCTGCTGTCACTAGGGAATAAAAAGTTTCATTATTGCTCCCTTTGTGGTTGAGTGGATAGAAGGTGGATTTAGGTTTTAATGCTGTAGTGTATGGGGTGGGTGATAGAATTGGGATGTTCATAATAGCTGATGTGGTGCAGATGGTGTCCGCATCTGTGGGATTATACTGGTTTCTGGCAGTTATGGCAAAGTAAGGGAACGTTCACACTATCGTCAGTGTCTGACAGCTAGGTCATGTGATCCGCTGGGATCAGAGTCTGTTAGAGCGGCTGTGTCCTACGGGACCCATATCAGTTCAGATAGTCATGGGCCAGGAGGCTATATTCCTCCTGCAACTGGGGCTAAATGTATCAGCCAAAGACGATACAAAAATTCTTTCAGCTCACCCTTGTTGATCTCTTTCTTGTCAATGAAAAAAACGCTCCTTGAGATATCCGGACAGAAAAAGCCTGGACTCCTAGGCTCCAAATTGTGAATTCTCAGATAAAAGACTTCCAGCTTCAACGAACAAAAAGTCTAAAATTTAATTTTTAATGCATCATTCCATAAAGTAAGAAATTACACAGTCTCAAATAAAAAAAAAAAAAAAAAAAGGAATTCACACATGTATCAGCCCCAGTTAGAGGGGAAATCTGCCTCTCCCACGGAAAAAAAAAGTGATCACATGTCCCCAAAGGTCTATAATGACCTTATGGGGACACAATGTTGAAAAATAAAGAAAGAAAAAAAAAAAAACAGAAAAGTAAAAAATGAAAGTAAAATAATTTTAAAAAATAAAATAACATGTTTTCCCTCCTCTTTTGCTTATATTTTCCCGAATATAAAAAAAAGTTATAAAACATGCAAAAATAAAAACAACATAAAAATAAAGCCTTATGTGTCACCGAACAAAGACGCAGAAATTAGTTGGATAACCCAAATGATAAAAATGTTATAGCATACAAAACTGCACATACAAAAAAAACAAACCTGATAATGTGTCTGGTCCTGGACCAGAAATTGGCCCAGTACTGAAGTGGTTAAAGTGTTTTTAAAAAATCATTGAAAATAAAAGCATGTTCCTATCTTGTATGAATCGTTCACTGTTTACAAAAAGCAATTTCTATCCAGACTTAAAATGTCTTATGTAAGAATGGACTTTTTTGATTTTTTTTTTTTTTGGCAAATTGCTCTTGACTTTCTGATATGGTTTTCAAATTGATGGTAAGGAAATGTGAAGCATTTACTGATAGAAATCGGCCAGACACCAGCCATTTTAGTATTAGAGAAGGGAAGTGAAGTGTTTGTTATGGCCAGCTACTCCACAAGTATTTTGAAACTATAAATACACACATAAACTCCATATTATAATACTGCAATAGTCAGTAATGTTGAAAGAAATTGATTAGGCCTTTTGTATAAAACAGTATTTTCTGTCTTACTTCTGGGATGTTTGCCCATTGTATTGGCAAAGGCACCTTGGAATATTCATGCCTCATCTTAATGTTGTAAACCAAAACAGGAAATATGTGACTTAGATATTTACTTTGGTGTTTCCAACCATAAAATGCTTACATGCATTAAAAGTAAATCAATTACTACATATTATTTGGCATTTCAAAGGATTGTTTTTTTATTTCCATCTTGGCAAAGTGCTGCTACTACAACAGGAATAATTTCTTGCAATTTCTGGCCACCAGTTCGTGTCTAGCAGAAACGGGTGAGCAGTGCTGCCCTATGCGTTTTCTGTGACTCCTTTTAGAGATGAATGGGAGCTACGGAAACCGTCATGGCCTCATGCAAATGACCGTACTGTTTATCCGCAATTGCCAACAAAATTTAGGACCCATACATTTCCGTGGCCCCATACACACATGCATACTTTTTTTTTTTCAAAAAAACCTGCAATGTTTATTGAAATAGTTCTACAAAGAGAGGTAATAGAAAATCATGACAAAGGAGACGAAGGCCAATTCTCGCCGTTATGCAGAAGATGCAGTGGCGTAACTAGCACAGACCGGGCCCATGCTTTTGACATGTGAGGGGTAAGCCTACAGCATAGCGCCCCTTTCCTCGCCCATACGCAGTATAACACCCCATTTACACACACTATAATTTTCCAAATTGGCCTACAGACTGTGTGATGTTCCATAGCGGCCCCTCCACACAGTATAATGTTCCACCGTGGCCCCTCCACACAGTATTATGCCCCATTGAGGACAAATCATGGTGCATAATACTATGTGGAGGGGCTACAGGAGAGGATACAAAGGACAAAGAGAAGAACAAAGAGGAAAGCGGTAGTAGGGGCATGGGGGGGAGGGGAAATCCATAATGATGAACCTTGCATAATGCATTAAGTGTCCCAAGGAGACTAGATAGCCTAGAATGCCTCTACCGTGTTTGTGAGGCTAGCTGCATGTAGCTGTATGCATGTAGTCTTTCCGCCACTGTGGCGCTACAGAAAAAGCATAACTTAACTGTTACTGTAGTTCCCATTCACCTCTATGGAAGCTACCATAACAACGCGGAGCACCACTGCTTGCCTGTTTCAAATCCCGCCATGTTGGTTAGGACTTGCTGTGCAGAGATTGCTACTTAAAAGGTATGTGAGCAGAATTACATAAACGTATGTCTGATTTCCTATTCGATAAAAAAATATAAACTGAACCTATTTAGCTTAGTTTCATCTATCAAGTGTGAGTACTTCTTTGAGGGAGAGATACTGATTTCCACATTCTCCTTATACTTGTCTGGACAAGTCTTTACACTCATACAATTGCATTTTGCCTTCCTACATTTTACAATAATACACATGAAGCATCAGCAAGGTGTTGTCTTGTCTGACTCTTTCATCTTCCTCCTTCCTCCCTCCTAAACTAACATTTACTGTGATAACTCTTGTGAATCTAAGTTGGTCTCCCAAGATGAGCTGGCATTTGAACCCATTCCCTACATTCACCCTAATTGATAGCTGCTCTGTATTGTACATTGGAGACTCGAAGCTAATGCCCGCAATCAGAGCCTACTGAAGGCCCCCAGGCCTGTCATAGGTATGTAACTATGACCAGCCTTAATAGCTATGTAGCGAAAGTCCCATAGACCGCAAAACAGATTGGAGCATGCAGTCAAAAGATAAAGTAAAAAGTCAGTCTTTGCTAAATACGCCCCTGAGCTATGGATTACTTTGCCCCTGCACAAAATTGCCTGTGCAGAACACTGTCAGTCCAGCTCCCGTGCTTTCCGAGCCCACTCCCCAAGTAGGTGGCCAGGAAGGAGAAGGAAGAGCATGGGTGTCAGTGCTGGTACAGGGGCAGAGTAAACAAATTGTATTGTACTGAAGATTTTGGTGTTAAGGGGGGGATTTGAAATTGAAGAGAGACAGAAGAATATGGGAATATAAACTCATGACCACCGTTGACACATTCCAGAGGGGGTTAAATCTGTCCCATGATTTTATGTCATTTTATAACAACTAGGCATCACATCACTAATCAAAGGGACCATAAAACTCAGAGAGCCATTCTTTGAGCTGATCATTTGTTTTTTAATTTATTTATTTGTGTGTGTACTTCTTTCCATCACTTGTGACTTGATAGTGTTAAGGGAGGCCTCCTCAGTTGGTTAAAGTGCTGATGTACACTTTGAGCACTCTTTAACCTCTTCATGCCAATTTTTGTTTATGCATTTCCATTTTTCCCTCCCCTCATTCCAAGAGCCATAATTTTCTCATTTGGGCCAATTTCTCATGAGCTTAATTTTTACGAAAATCACCGTGGGTCAGTACGATCACGGCGATACCAAATTCATATAGTATTTTTAATGTTATGGTAACTTTATAAAAAAAATTAAAAACTTTGCAAAATAGAAAAAAAAAAATTGTGTTGCCATATTGTGACACCTGTAACTTTTTTATGTTAATGTGTATGGATCTAGATAAGGCGTCTTTTCATGTGGGACAAGATGGCGTTTTTATTTATACCATTTTAGGGCGTTTTGATCACTTTTTATTGAAAAAACAGCCATTTGGTGATTTGGATTTTTTACTCCACTCCGGCATTCACTGTTTGGGATAAACATTTTAATAGTTCAGGCATTTTTGAACACTGGAATCCCTAAAGTGTTTATTATTGTTTATTTTTATATGTGATCTAGGGAAAGGAAGGGGGGGGGGGGGTGATTTCAACTATTATATTTTTTTGTATCAAGAATATAAAATCCAACGAGTTTATATAGTATATTTATGCTTTTGTAGAATATTTATGTTTTTATTTTGTGTCTTCCATAAACCTTGTTCTGTTTTTGTCTATGTACAAGGATGGTGGTGGGCAGTCCGTACTCTATTAACGATAATGTATATGTTATATATTTGTGGTGCTTTAGCTGATTCAAATATGTTCTGAGTGAGAAGCCATGGGCTTCGAAACTCGTAAGCTCCTGCCTGTCTGTATGTACCGCTAATGTTTTTTCGTACGTTTGTTTTCATGAATTCATTTTAACATCTTTTTCTGCTCCTTGTTATTTATTGAATGGACCAATATTGTTTGGGTCCTGATTCTATCATGGACTATTAAAGGTTTAGTTTTATACAAATGTGCTTCCAGCGCTGGATTTTATATTTTTGATATATCAGCTGTTGCTTTTGCCTTGGACCGAGGGGTTGTTTCCGTGCACTGGAGGACATTTTCTATTGATTCCCAGTCAGTATATTTTTTATTTATACAAGCTTTGTGATTATCCCTTTTGGTGTTCAATTATATTTTTTGTGTTTTGTTTTTTTTTTGTTTGTTTGGTTTTTATACTTTAAATTTTTTTTTTTTTTTTTTTTTTTTTTTTAACTTTTATTCTCAGATCCCCTAGGGACCTTGAACCTTAAGGGTCTGAACGCTCGCACTATATACTGCCATACTAATGTATGGCAGTGTAAAGTGAAATCCATACACCTCTATTACACGCTGTCTCTGATGTATTGAAATGCCCGGGAGCCTTCAATAGGCTCCTGGCTGACATGACAACCAATCACTTTAGACGCTGCAAGTTTAACTGCAGAATCTAAAGTGTTAACAGCTGCGATTAGTGGCAGCACCGATCAACATTCACCCCTTCACACCCAGTCACGTAGATGTATGTGATTTTGCGTGGAGGGGTTAAAGAAACCATTGGGGGGGGGGGGGGGGGTGTTCTATGACCAGCCGCAATAGTAATGTATAGAATCTCCCATAAAATAGTGGGAAAAAAAGAAGAAGCTTTAAATAAAATATAATAAACAAATAAAGTAAATAAAAGTTCTAAATCACTCCTTTCCCTAGAATACATATAAAAGTAGAAAATTACTATGAAACACATACACATTAGGTATCCCTGTGTCTGAAAGTGCCCGGTCTACTGAATATAGGGGATCTACAGTGCTCCTGTTCCGTCAGGAAGGGGTTAATAGGAGCACTGCAGATACCCTATATTCAGCCAGGCCGAACTCCAAGTGGGGGAAGAAAAAAACAGTCCTCAAGCTCAGGGAAGGGGCAGACAGACAACCAAGACACCCCCTCCCCTTCCCCAGCAACTACTGCACCCAAAAACTCCGACCATTTTAATTTTTGAAATTTTCCAGTAGCTGCTGCATTTCCCCCCCTCGGCTTATACTCGAGTCAATAAGTTTTCCCAGTTTTTTTGTGGTAAAATTAGGGACCTAGGCTTATATTCAGATCGGCTTATACTCGAGAATATACGGTACCCATTTTTGGAGAAAGGTGCTTGCCAGTAGTTTGTATAAGCACACACTGTAGCTATATTGCAAAAAGCAACGGTTTTATAGAAAAATTAGCATTTTTTTTTTTGATGACTCTATGTTCACACTAGCATCGTCTCTCCATTTTTCCGGGCCTTTGAAGAATCGTAACAATGGATAATCAGATCGCTAAAATGGAAGTAACACACAGAGTCCGACATGCCATTGACTATAATGGACTCTATCAGGTGATTTTTGTTTTAAAACTAGGAAAGAAAAAGTCCTCCATGCAGGAGTTTTTTTTATCTTCCATTCTTCAGGTGGGCATTGTGGCAGACGGTTTGGCGCACATTTGAATGTATACTGAATTGGAAAAAATTTGTGAGACAAATTTGTGGCTATGTGCATAGTTGGAAAGTGACGAAGAATTGGCTTTTCTCAAAAAAACAAATAAACCCCAGATGGGAACAGATGTGAAATACAAAAATATTTAGTTTGTTTTTATTTGTGGTACTGACAGTGTGATATGGTGGAATGTGGTGGACCAGGTCACAGGACTGAGTGGTGGCAGTGATGGAAGCTATGGCAGCATGAGTATCAGGTAGTAACGTATGAATTAGTACAATGGACCTGGACACAGGATGTGTCTGGCTGACTAGTGGTAACTGTTAGAGATGAGCGAACACTAAAATGTTCGAGGTTCGAAATTCGATTCGAACATCCGCTCACTGTTCGAGTGTTCGAACGGGTTTCGAAGCCCATTATAGTCTATGGGGAACATATACTCGTTAAGGGGGAAACCTAAATCCGTGTCTGGAGGGTCACCAAGTCCACTATGACACCCCAGGAAATGATACCAACACCCTGGAATGACACTGGGACAGCAGGGGAAGCATGTCTGGGGGCATAAAAGTCACTTTATTTCATGGAAATCCCTGTCAGCTTGCGATTTTCGCAAGCTAACTTTTCCCCATAGGAATGCATTTTCCAGCGCTGGTTGGCCAGAGTACGGAATTCGACCAATCAGTGCTGGCTCTGCTGGAGGAGGCGGAGTCTAAGATCGCTCCACACCAGTCTCCATTCAGGTCCGACCTTAGACTCTGCCTCCTCCGGCAGAGCCAGCGCTGATTGGCCGAAGGCTGGCCAATGCATTCCTATGGGAATGCAGAGACTTAGCAGTGCTGAGCCAGTTCTGCTCAACTACACCGTGTGCCGAGTGTGCACACTCGGCTCTTCTACATCAGATGTAGCAGAGCCGAGGGTGCACTAGAACCCTTATGCACACTCGGCTCTGCTATATCAGATGGGCTGACCGGCACACGGTGTAGTTGAGCAGAACTGGCTCAGCACTGCTAAGTCTCTGCATTCCCATAGGAATGCATTGGCCAGCCTTCGGCCAATCAGCGCTGGCTCTGCCGGAGGAGGCGAAGTCTAAGGTCGGACCTGAATGGAGACTGGTGTGGAGCGATCTTAGACTCCGCCTCCTCCAGCAGAGCCAGCGCTGATTGGTCGAATTCCGTACTCTGGCCAATCAGCGCTGTCCAATGCATTCCTATGGGAAAAAGTTTATGTCACAAAAATCACAATTACACACCCGATAGAGCCCCAAAAAGTTATTTTTAATAACATTCCTACTTAAATAAAGGTTATCCCTAGCTATCCCTGCCTGTACAGCTATCCCTGTCTCTTAGTCACAAAGTTCACTTTCTCATATGATCCAGATTTGAAATCCACTATTCGTCTAAAATGGAGGTCACCTGATTTCGGCAGCCAATGACTTTTTCCGATTTTTTTCGATGCCTCCGGTGTCGTAGTTCCTGTCCCACCTACCCTGCGCTGTTATTGGTGCAAAAAAAGCGCCAGGGAAGGTGGGAGGGGAATCGAATTTTTTTGAAGTTTGCCACGTGATGTTCGATTTGAATCGAACACATCGAACAGCCTGATATCCGATCGAACATGTGTTCGATAGAACACTGTTCGCTCATCTCTAGTAACTGTGTCAGTACAGCATGAAATAACATGATCGACCAGGCCACAAGACATGTCTGGTGGTGGCAGCTGTGGCAGATAGTAAAGTATGGATTAATATGATGGTCAAAATTAGATTATTGTTACTGTCCTTTGTTTGCTGCATCCAAGCTAACACAGCACAGATATTCTCCCTCAGCCTATGATTCCTATCACTATCTGCCTGTAATGGGTTAAATCTGACTAAACTGTGTTGCTATTCTCCTACACCTGAGATTGTATTGCTCTACTACAAGCTTGACTGCACTCTGTGCTCTGTATCATGCAGGAAAGAAGAACACATCCATCCCCTACTTCCACCATGACTTAAATACCTTGCGTCCCAGCCCAAGTCTCAGAGGCTGTCAGGTGACATCAGAACATCACAGTGACTCACAAGACACGTCTATTCTGTATTTTTACTGTGCAACACACTTGGTTATGACCATATCTTTAGTTTTGTAAAAAAAACAAAAAACAAAACAAAAAAACGGAACAATTCGGAATATTCTGGTCGAACCCGGCTTGTGACGAATTGGTTCACCCCTCTGTAATTATGAATTTAAAAGCTCACCATCACTGAGGTTATTTTACGATTAAGTACCTAAAGTTTACAGTCACTTATTAAAGAGGATCTTTCACCAGCTACAAAATAATAAATGCCATACATACATCACTTGATGCTCCTGATCAAGTTTTCATATGTTTAATATCTGTCCACCATTTTATTAGATATGGCCCCTGGAAGATTAGCTGTATATTGGCTTCTATTCCCTAAGTTGGTGGGAGCCATTTCTCTTTTTTCCATAGAAAATAAAGGGTTTCTGCCTGCTTGGGGAATAAGGCATAATTTACATGTAATTTTCTAGGGGCCATATCTTTTGAACGGGTAGATGGATTTTGCAAATAAAAATGCCAAATTGATCAGGCGCACAGAGAGCATTAAATGATGTATGACATTTGACTTGGTGACAGATCTATTTTAACGTTTACGTCTTGTAAAATGCGGTAATTCTTCTAAATTTTGTTTTTTTTTCTTTTCCCCAACAAGTGGCGAGATGATTTTCTGAATGGGTGGATATCTGTACCTATCACACATGAAACACAAGAGGAGTGCCTTGGTATGGCTGTCCTTGATATGATGCGAATGGCCAGTGAAAGAGACGAAAGTCCCATTGCAGTCTACAATGCTCACAGGTATATCGGAAGATGCATTCCATGTTGTGTTCCAGAATTAATGTAACCTCAGTTAAAAACTTAGAAATCCTGAATAGTGGTTGCAATAAAACTTCCCAAGTTTCAATCTAGTCTGCAACTTTTAAGTAACTTACTGACTGAAAAACTTTCTCCTTTTTTTAAAATATTGGTTGTGGCTGTGATAAACCAGACTGCCGAAAAATCCTTTACTTCTCAGTCTGCAACAGGTGCAAGCAATTCGTAACTAAACCTTCGAATAACTTTTGATTTTCCTGGCAGCATTTCTATCATTATTAAATTTTATAATATATTTTATTACCAAATTTTGTCTTCTTTCTATGAAATTCTGCACTTCTATATTCTTTCCTCTGCTTCTCACTCTACAGTGTACAGGCTTGTGTGTAAATCAGGGAAAATTGTGGTAAAGAAGGGTCACTTTAGTCACTTGGGCCTGGTTCACATCTGCGTTCGGTAATCCATTCGGGGAGGTCCGCATGGGAACCCCCCCGAACGGACTACCGAACATATTGGCAAGTGGTGAGCAGTGAAAGCACACGAACCTCATACACTATAATGGGGTCCGTGTGCTTTCAGTGCGGTCTCCGCATGAGTCATGCGGAGAGGAAAGTAGATTGTGAAGTACTTTTCTATCCGCACGTTCCGTGCAGACACCGAAAAATCGCTGGGTTGTACAGTGCAGGCAAAGTGGATGGGATTCATGCGAATCCCATCCCCACTTTACGGAAAAGATCGCAGCGTGGACATGCTGCGATTTGCACAGCCGTTACGGCTTTGCAAATCGCAGCATGTCAATTATATCTACGTAAACGCTGGCGACTTTCCCGTAGATATACTGTTAAGAGAAAGTCCACAAAGGAAAACTCTGTGAACTTTCTCTTAAAAGCGCTGCGGAAAGAACCGCAATGCGTTCACGCAGCGGTTCTTCCCGCAGCGCTTTAGTGCTGCGGACATGGCCCGTGGGACCTTAGCCTAAAAAGGGAGTCTATCACTTACCCCATTTACTTTAAACTGCTACCATAGGGCTGTAGATGCTGTTAGCAGAATAAAAACCATACCTTTCTTATGTTTCAAAGCCCCAGGGATGATTTTTTGTTTGTTTGTTTGTTTTTTAAAGGCACTTTTATTCTTTATTCAAATGAGGATCTTGGAGAACGGGAGTTTTCTTCTATTTCTGAGCGATGCTGAAGCATCACTAAACATGCCCATCCTGCATTCAGCTCCTCCCCTGAGCAGTGTGATTTGATCCTCCACCTGTGCTGCAAGATCCTCATTTAAATAAAGAATAAAAGTGCTTTTTCTCCGCATCCATGGAGCTCTGAAACATAACAAAAATATTTTTTTTCTTTTATTCTGCAAATAGAATCTACAGTGCTATGGGAGCAGCTTAAGCTGTGGGCAATGTTAGACTCCCTTTAAAGGGGTTATCCAGCTTTCAAAAATGACGTGAAAATACATCCACAGACGTGCTAAATACTCACTGTTCTCTTGTGCAGCCTTTTCATGGCTTTCTTTTAATGGAGACTCTTTGCATCACTGTTATTTACATGCAGTGAATCTGTGAAAAACTAAATGAAACATCACACCATCATGTGACCTGAGATGTGGGAGTGACTTATTACTTGTGATTTCATTGCAGTGCAATGCAGGGAGGGGTACACAGAGAGTGAGAGCAGGGAGAGGAATTTTGGGAACTGTAGTCTGTTCACTGATTCACTGCACGTAAATATCAGTCATACATGGCGTCTCAAGTAAAATAAAGCCAAGAAAAGGCTGCACAAGGTGCAACAGTGATTATTTAGATAATTTTTGAAACCTGGATAACCCCTTTAAATGCAAACATTTTCATAAGGATGTATGGGGGTTTTTTGTTGTTTTTTTTAAATTTAAGTATCCAATAGAACAACAAACAATATGGGCAAACTTATTTCATTATTACGTGTACCTTTTCAAAACTTCTTTAACCACATGAGGACCGCCGTACGTAAATTTACGGCCTCATGTGCTGGTACCTAAAGACCGGACTATTGCCGAAATACGTCCGGCCTTTAGGTACCTTTCTGGCGGGGGGAGGGGTGCGGGGGGGACAGGGGTTAGGTGTTACTAACACCTAACCCCTTCCTCCATAACGTCCAGTCGGAACTGAGTCCGACTGGACGTGTTAACCCTTTCGATCGCGCCGTCAAACATCACGGCGCGATCGAAAGGGATCCGCCGATATTTGAAAGTGATCGGCACCCCCCGCGGCGAGATCGGGGGGTGCCGATGTCAGTAGAAGGTAGTCTGGGGTCTGGCCAGTGACCCCAGACTACCGGAGCCCCCACATACCTGGTGATCCTGCCAGGCGGTGGAGGAAGTGAGCGATGTGTCTCACTTCCTCTGCAGCTTACAGGACACGAGCAGGCTCATGTCCTGCTCGTGTCCTGTCTGCTACTGTGCTGAATCAGCTGATGCTTTCATCAAAGCATCAACTGATTCAAGTGTCCTAAAGGGACACATGAAAAAGTAAAAAAAAAAGTTTAAAAAAAAAAAAGTGTATGAAAAAAGTAATAAAGTTCTAAAGTCCAAAAATCCCTTTTTTCTATACAAAATGAATTATATAAAAAAAAGCACTAAAAATTAAAAAAAGCAATGCATATTTGGTATCGCCGCGTCCGTAACAACCTGTACAATAAAACTGAAATAATATTTAATGTACACGGTGAACGTCGGGAAAAAAAAACGGAAAAAACTCGCCGGAAGTAATGATTTTTCGCCATCTCACCATACAAAATATGCTATAAAAAGTGATCAAAAAGTCATATGCATCCGACAACAGTACCAATAAAAAGCACAGGTTGTCCCGCAAAAAATAAGCCCTCAACCAACACTGTCAACCGAAAAATAAAAATGTTACGCCTCTTAGAAGATGCGATGCAAAAAACATTGATTTATGTCCCCAAATGTGTTTTTCCTCTGCAGAACTAGTAACACATAAAAAAATAATATAAATGAGGTATCGCCGTAACCGTACCGACCCGCAGAATAAAGGGAACATGTTACTTATACTGTACGCTGCATGGCGCAAAATTAAAAAAGTAAAACTCAATGCCAGGATTGATTTTTTTTTTTTAAATCCAGCAAAAAAGGGTTAATAAAATGTATTCATAAAGATGTAGACACCCAAAAATGGTGTCATTACGAAATGCATCTCATCCCGCAAAGAATAAGCCCTTATATGGCCGCGTCACCAGAAAAATAAAGAAAATATAGCATCTCACAATGTGGAGACAAAAACCCTCAAAAATCGCCAAATTATTAGAATACAACTGGCGGCGTCAGGAAGGGAATATATAAGCTGTGCAAGCGAATATCAGGGGACACCCCAGATTTACAGCTTATGAGGGAACAGACACCAGAAGTGACCCCCAGAGTGACTCCCCCAATCATAGGAGCTACTGGGACATAGTAGGGAATTTGGTGTTTGCAATGTCCTCCGCAGAGCTTATATATTCCCTCTTCGCCATCCGCTGTGCAGTCACGTCCGGGATACTAATACTCACTACACCCCCTGATAAATTCTTTGAGGGGTGCAGTTTTCAAAATGGGGTCACTCCTGGTACCCCATGGAATCCACTTTTCTGGTACCTTACAGGCTCTACAAACATAACATGGCGTCCAGATACCAAACATCTGAATCTGTACTCCAAAAGCCGCATAGCGCTCCTTCCCTTCTGCGCCCTGCTGTACGTCCAAACTGCAGTTTATGACACATGTATGACACATGTATGACACTGGTGTACCCCGGATAATGCACGTAATGTCATATGTGGGTATAAACTGATATTAGGGCACAGCCGGACACAGAAGGGAAGAAGGGTCATTTGGTTTTTGGAGCACAGACGGTTTGGTTTTTGGATGCCATGACACTTTTGTAGAGCTGAAACGCTAGTAAAGTGGAATCCCCTGATATGAGACGTTATTTTGGAAACTACACCCCTGAAGGATTTCTCCAGGGGTACAGAGAGCATTTTTAACCCCCAAGTGTTGCTATAACTTATTATCCATAAATGAATACGAAGCGGATTGTGAGAGGTGAAAATGACCATTTTTCCAGGAATACGTCCTTTCAGTGCGTAATATGTTGTGTCCACCTTGTATCAGAGATGAACGCTCTAAAAGCTGTTGTGCCTGGGATACCCGTTTAACAGTTTTTGGAGTGTCTCTGCTGACATAAGTCGGGCACAACATGTTGCACGCTGAAATGGCAAATCTGTAAAATTTTCATTTTTAACTTCTCTATCAGTTGCGATTTCATTTCTGGAAACTAAATAAATGCAACACTCAAGGGTTAAAAATTCTCGCTACACCACTTGATAAATCCCATCAGTGGGGTAGTGTCCAAAATAGGGTGACATGTCTGCGGATTCCACTTTATTGGCAATTCAGGGGCTTTGCAAAAGTGGCATGACGTCCAAAAACCAAACTGTGCTCCAAAAACCAAAATAGCGCTCCTTCCCTTCTGTCCCCGGCTGTGCCCAAACAGCCGATTCTACCCACATATTGGTATTAAGTCCGTTATCCGGGGTACACCAGTGTCATACATGTGGGCATACACTGCTATTTGGGTACCCAGCAGGGCGCAGATGTGAAGGAGCAATATGTGCTTTTGGAGTGCAGATTTAGATTCTTCGTTTTTGGACACCATGTCACATTTGCAGAGACCCTAAAATTGCCCCTACAAAATGGGGTCACTTCTTGGTGAATTCCAGTTTACTGGCACCTCCAGGGCTCTGCAAAAACAACATGGCACCCAGAAAGTCCCTCTAAATCTGTACCCCAAAAGCTAAAACGCACAGTGGTCCTTCCCTTCTGAGCCCTGCTGTGTGCCCAAGCAGCAGTTTACACCCACATATATAATGTTTTGACCCCCGGGATGGCCCCTTAATAGTTTTAGGAGTGCAGGTCTCTGACAACACAAAGTGGGTGCAACGTATTGGGCACCGAAATGGCATATTTTTAAAAATTTCAATTTTCATTTTGTACATTAAATTTTTGGGAAGCATTTTAGGCTCAAAATGATAATACCTCTTGATACATTCCTTGACAGGTGTAGTTTCTAAAATGGGGTCACTTTTGAGGGGTTTCCATTGTATTGATACTTTAGGGGCTCTGCAAATGCGACATGGCCCCTGAAAACTATTTCAGCAACATCTGCCCTCCAAAATCCAAATAGCGCTCTTTCCATTCTGAGCCCCACCATGTACCCATACAGCAGATTATGGCCACATATGGGGTATTGCCGTGTTCAGAAGAAATTGTGTAACAAACTGTGGGGGGCTTTTAATTCTTAAACTATTTGCAAAATTAAAACTATGGCGCTAAATGGACGATTTATTGGGAAAAAAAGTAATTTTTCATTTTCACGTCCCAATGTTAATAAAATCTGTGAAACACCTGTGAGGCCAAAATACTCACTCTACCCCTAGACAAATTCTATGAGGGGTGTAGTTTCCAAAATGGGGTCACTTATAGGGGGTTTCCACTGTATTGGTACTTTAGGGGCTCTGCAAATGCAACATGGGACCTGAAAAATATTCCAGCAAAATCTGCCCTCCAAAAGCCAAATAGCCCTCTTTCCATTCTGAGCCCCGCCATGTTCCCATACAGCAGATTATGACCACATATGGGGCATTTCTGTGTTCAGGAGAATTTGTGTAACGAACTTTAGGGAGCTTTTTCTCCTTTATCCTCTTGTGAAAATTAAAAATTTGGGGCTAAATTGACAGTTTGTTGGAAAAAAAGTAATTTTTCATTTTCACGTCCCAATGTTAATAAAATCTGTGAAACACCTGTGAGGCCAAAATACTCACTCTACCCCTAGACAAATTCTATGAGGGGTGTAGTTTCCAAAATGGGGTCACTTTTAGGGGGTTTCCACTGTATTGGTTCTCTAGGGGCTCTGCTAATGCGACATGGCACCTAAAAATAATTCCAGCAAAATCTGCCATCCAAAAGCAAAATAGCGCTCCTTCCATTCTGAGCCCCGCCATGTTCCCATACAGCAGATTATAGCCACATATGGGGTATTGCCGTGTTCAGGAGAAATTGTTTAACAAACTGTGGGGGGCTTTTACTCCTTTAACCCCTTGTGAAAATGAAAACTTTGGAGATAAAGTGACATTTTAGTAATTTTTCATTTACACATCCCAATGTTAGTAAAATCTGTGAAACAACTGTAGGGTCTAAATGCTGACTATACCCCTTGATGAATTCTGTGAGGGGTGTGGATTCTAAAATGGGGTCACTTTTGGGGGGGTTTCCATTGTTTTGGTACTCTAGGGTCTCTGCAAATAAGGCATGGCGCTGAAAATTATTCCAGCAAAATCTGCTGTTCAAACACCCAGTGTCGCTCCTTCCCTTCCATGCACTGCCGTGTGCCCAAAAATCAGTTTACACCCACATGTGGGGTATTTCTGTGCACGGGAGAAATTGCACAATAAACTGTCAGATGCATTTTCTCCTTTAACCCTTTGTGAATGTGTTAATTTTGGGTCTAAATGAATGTATTAGTGAAAAAAAATGAAATGTCTAAATTTCACTGCCATATTATTTTTATTCTTATGAAATGCTTAAAGGGTTAACAAACATCCCAAATGCTGTTTTGAATAATTTGAGGGGTGCAGTTTTGAAAATGGGGTAATTTATGGGGGTTTCTATTATACAGGCCTTTATAATTACTTTCAGAACTGAAGTGGTCCCTAAAAAATTGGTTTGGAGAATTTTCTTGTAAATCTGAAAAATTGCTGTTACACTTGTAAGCCTTGTGACGTCCAAAATAAATTAAAAGACAATCAAAATATGATGCCAATATAAAGCAGAGATATGGGAGATAATATTTATTCATGTATTTGGATGGTATGACTATCTGCCTGAAAAGCAGATAATTTCACATTTTGAAAATTGCAATTTTTTTCAAATTTCCATCAAATTTCCTAGTTTTTTTATAAATAAATGCAAAAATATTGATTAGTGTTTACCACTAACATGAAGTATAATGTGTTACAAGAAAACAATCTCAAATTCATTTGTGTAAGTTAAAGCGTCTCAAAGTTATTGCCATTTAAAGTGACACATGTCAGTTTTGAAAAAAGAGGCCTGGTCTTTAACATACTTTTGGGCCTGGTCCTTAACCGGTTAAAACTATTTCTATATGCAACATCTTTTGACTTACAAATCATCATACTTCTTGTACTCGGCTATCTCCACGATATCCTGCTTTAATACACAATTTTATGCCTTGCCCTCTGATTATTGCTGTCTATTTTTACTTTACTTCAAATTTCACATGGAAGAACCTCTGTTTAAATTTGTTAAAGTAAACCCATCAGTGAATTATTGAATTGTCTCTTCTAACACTAGGTTCACACCTGCTCCCGATTCTGTTCTTCATGTCCACTTGTGGACCCGAAAAACGCAAACCCAATCCGCTTGGATAAACTATAATGGGGTCTGCCAGGGTTCTGCCCGAACAATGCAGAGAGAAAAGTCCTGTTTGCGGGACTTTTCTCTATGCATTTTTCAATTGGAGTGGGGCGGAATCTCTGAACAGGATCCCATAACTACCCAAGGGCTTGAAAAAGAAATAAAACAGCTTGTCAATTATCACTTTTATATTATGTGGAATGGGATATTGAAATGATGGTTAAACAAATTTCTCAGATTTTGTACAGTAGAGCACAGTAAATGAAAGTTGTCTCTTATTTTCTTGCAGCTATAAAACATTTTTGCCGAAGTGCATTCGTGCCAAAATCCAAGACTATCATATTCTGACTCGCAAGAGAATCCGATACAGATTCCGGAGTTTCATTCAACAGTTTAGCCAATGTAAAGCTACTGCCAGGGACTTAAAACTGAAGTATCTCATAAACTTGGAAAACTTACAGTCAGCATTTTACTCCGAACAATTTGAAGTTAAAGAAGCATGTCGGGATCCTGCTGGAGGAGAGATTTTTGCAACTATTGTGGTTACTGCAAATGAAGGAATTCGCTATTCAAGAGGCAGATCTAAAGACAAGGATACTTTTGATGAGCAGGTAAAGATTGATTCTCTTGATTTTAGCTGAATGTGTTTAGGAATAAGGAAGGTAAAAGGTTTCATATCTTGAAGTCAGCAACAGAACTTCACAACACTTTGCATAGGGTCAAAGAAATAAAAATAAAATAAAAAATTGTGCATATACACTGAAACTGATCCTGCTTAGGGCTCGTTCACATCTGCGCCCGGGAGTCTGTTTTGCAGGTTTCTGATTTCTGCACATAACAGGGCAGGAGACGGAAACCTGCAGGCATCTTTCAAACCCATTCATTTGAATGGGTTTGAAAAGTGTCCGGCCATGAATGCCGGTGAGCGTTTTATGCTCTCCGCGGCGAAACCGTTTTTTTTTTTTGTTGTTTGTTTTTTTGTTTTTTTTTTAAATTAAACTGGACACAGAGTTGGACATGCAGTACTCTGTGTCCGGTTTAAAAAAAAACCCAAAAAACTGTTTCACCACGGAGAGCATAAAACGCTCACCGGCGCTCACGGCCGCAGAAGATGGAAACCTGAGAACGGACTGCCAAACACTTTAATAAAGTGGCCATTCATTGTATACGCTCACTACCTGAAGTTATGCAGACGAATATGCATTATCTATATATAATACAAATATACGTTTGTATAATTGCTTGAAACACCACCATGACCAGTGTTGTATCGAAAGTCAAAATTTTCCCCAAGCTTGTGATTCTGTACAGGTAATATTAAGTACTACCTGTAACATGGGCCATAGCAAGAGCAGCAAGAGAGTAGGGGAGTAAACAAGTGGCTCAAGAACTGGTCTAAGAAGGAGGGAATTTGGGTTGGGGAGAATTGAGCCATTGTTACTGTGGAGTAGAGGATGCGTGGTAGGTATGAGGTGTACCTTGATAGGAAGAGTGTGTTGGGGAGAAGATGGCGGAAACGTTGGAGAAGTACTCAAAGTAGGGAAAGCAAAGACAACACATTTAGAGGGCAAAACAGTGTCGACAGTAAACCAAGGGCTAAGTAACTGGGAGTGGAGGCTGGGGTGAGAACAGTAAGCGCTCATTGAAACATCGGCAGAAGACAGAGCAGACACAGCACTCTGCATACGCTTTGATGTAAAAACATAGATGGAAGATTTCTTCTGTCTTTTTACTTTTCATATGGAGCACATAGTCCTGCAGGTACAACTTTCTCTTCCATTAAAAACCTAAACAAAGAAGACAAAACAAAAATTCTGTCTTAATTTTAATATTGCAGTTACTGCAAACATAAGGAGAACCACATAAAGTGCATGTATGCTAATTCTAGATGCCTCACTGACTAGATAGAGGAGTTAGAACTGAAAATGTTGGAAGAAGAATATGACATACTAGGGATAAGTGAGACATGACTGGATTTGTAGACTGGATATGAGTTTTAGGTGCAAATATGTTTTAATATACGTTTTCAAAAATTACATGTTTCTCACAAAGGTTTATAAAGTGGACTAGTCCAGTCATGGTTGTCAGTAACCAAGTGACACAAATGCAGTCCTCTGGCTGCTTACAAAAATATATTGGGTTAAGGGTTGCTCTTGCTTTTCAAGGTGTGTAAACCATATATTTTATAGGTTTATGCTTTTGTTTTGTTTTTGTTTGTTTTTTTTTTGTTTGTTTTTTAAAGAGGACCTTTCACCATATCTGGGCACATGCAGTGTTATATACTGCCAGAAAGCTGACAGTGCGCTGAATTCAGCGCACTGTCGGCTTTCCCGATCCGTGCCCGGTGTAAAGCGCTATCGGTCCCGGTACCGTAGCGCTTTACAGTCAGAAGGACGTTTCTGACCATTAGCCAGAGACGTCCTTCTGCCTCGCGGCGCCAATCACGCTGTGCTGTGGAGCCGGGAGGAACTCCCCCTCCCTCTCCTGCTAATGCTCGTCTACGGACAAGCTGTGTGAGCAGAGGGAGGGGGCGTTCCTCCCGGCTCCACAGCACAGTGCGATTGGCGCCGCGAGGCAGAAGGACGTCTTTGGCTAATGGTCAGAAACGCCCTTCTGACCATAGAAGAGCTACGGTACCGGGCCGTAAGCTCTTCACACCGGGCACAGATCGGGAAAGCCGACAGTGCGCTGAATTCAGCGCACTGTCAGCTTTCTGGCAGTATATAGAACTGCCTGTGCCCGGATATGGTGAAAGGTCCTCTTTAATTGTGATTTTCTCTCTACGTTTTGAACTAATCTTTTGGAAGTGTGGTATGTATAAACTTTTTGCTTGGGTTATAAAGCAACTAACATGCATTTTTCTAATTAAAAACAGAAACAACACTTGAAATCAAAGTTGCATAAATGTGTCTTTTCAAATACAGTGTCATGCATAAGTTTGGACACCCCTGGTCAAAATGAACAGGTTATTGTGAACAGTTAAACAAGTTGAAGATGAAATGATCTTTAAAAGGAATAAAGTTACAGATTAAAAACACTTGTCTGTAATTCTAAGCAATATCAGTGTATTATTATATTTGAGTACAATTTTAGAGTGAAAAAGGGAAAGGAGTACCTTGCAAAAGTTTGGGAACCCTTGTAGATTTGTGTACTCAGATAACCTTGACCAAGGTCTCATTCCTTCAGTAGCTAGATAGGGTTATGGCTTGTTCACTGTCATAGTTAGGAAAGGCCAAGTGATGCAAATTTTACAACTGTATAAATCCCCAGCCTCCTCTAACCTTGTGCCCAAAAACAGCAGCTATGGGTTCTTCTAAGCAGCTTTCTAGCACTCTGAAAATAAAAATGGTGGATGTCCACAAAGCAGGAGAAGGCTATAAGAAGATAGCAAAGCGTTCTCAAGTTGCCCTTTCCTCAGTTCGATATGTAATTAATAAATGGCAGTTACCAGGAACTGTGGAGGTCAAGATAAGGTCTGGAAGACAAAGAAAAATTTCAGAAACGGCTGCTTGTAGTACTACCAGAATGGGAAATCAGAAGCCCCACTTGACTGCAGAAGACCTTCAGGAAGATTTGACAGACTCTGGGGTTGTAGTACATTGCTCTACTGTTAAGCAAAATCTGCACAAATATGGCCTTCATGGAAGAGTCATCAGAAGAAAATCTTTCCTGCATGCTCTTCATAAAATTCAGTGTCAGAAGTTTGCAAAAGAACATCTAAACACGCCTGATGCATTTTTGAAACAAGTCCTGTGGACCGATGAGGTTAAAATCGAACTCTTTGGCCACAATGATCAAAGGTATGTTTGGAGAAAAAAGGGAACAGACTTTCAGGAACAGAACATCTCTCCAACCATTAAGCATGGCAGTGGATCAATTATGCTTTGGAGTTGTGTTGCAGCAAAAGGTACGGGCAAAATTTCACGGGTAGAGGGAAGAATGGATTCAGTGGATTCAGCAAATTCCTGAAGCAAACATAACACCATTAGAGATGAGCGAGCACTGTTCGGATCAGCCGATCCAAACAGCACACACCCATAGAAATGAATGGAAGCACCTGTGACGCCGGCCGGCTGCCGGCAAAGTCAGCGTCACAGGTGCTTCCATTCATTTCTGTGGGTGCGTGCTGTTCGGATCGGCTGATCCGAACAGTGTTCACTCATCTCTAAACACCATCTGCAAAAAAGCTGAAATTGAAAAGAGGAGGAGGATGAGTATGGATTCTACAAATGGATAATGATCCACCATAGACTACCATAGAAGGAGCAAGCTGAAGGTTTCTAGGTTGAAGCTATCTTCAACTTGCTTAACTGTTCACAATAACACTCACTTTGACCAGAGGTGTCCAGTCTTTTGCCAGCCACCGTATGGTGCTGCAATAAGTACCATTACACTATGAAACTTGCACAAGTTCAAGTGCCTTTCTTGAAAGCAAAAATATCTCAAGTTTATGGGAAGTAGTACTTTGAGATGGGACATTGATTCAGGGATTTATTCCGACTGCCATATGTGGAGATAGGAGGGAATTTTTTCCCCTTATGGGGCAATTAGTGTTCACCTCTTGAGGATTGTTTTTGCCTTCCACTGGTTCAAACATTTTTTATAGGTTGGACTTGTGTCTTTGTCCAACGTTATCAACTAAATAAAAGATGTTACCTGTATGGCCTGTCACCAAAAAATGTGTGATGAGTGAACCAAGCACATATTGTTAAAATATACATTTTTAGTAATCACAAAATATATGATAAGATCCGTCAGGAAATAACTGCCCAAGCCCCAGGTGGCATTGATTCCCACACCTACCATAGTACTGATACCCTCACCAATTGCACCTCAGACTGTCTATTCTCATCTTTTGAACCTGTTACAGAAGAGGAAGTCTCCCAGCGACTTTCTTCATCTCGCCCTACAACCTGCAGTAGTGACCCCTTCCCCTCACACCTTCTCCAATCTCTGTCGCCTGCTGTCACCACTCACCTTACTAAAATATTTAACCTCTCTCTCTCTTCTGGAATCTTCCCATCCTCCTTCAAGCATGCTGTTATAACCCCGCTATTGAAAAAACCCTCCGTGGACCCGTCCTGTGCTGCTAACTATCGACCCGTCTCTAACCTCCCCTTCATCTCTAAACTCTATTCTCGTTTAATCCGCTATCTCTCTGCTAACTCTCTTCTTGACCCCTTACAATCTGGTTTCTGCGCTCTGCACTCTACTGAAACGGCTCTCACAAAAGTCTCCAATGATCTCCTGACAGCTAAATCCAATGGTGATTTCTCTCTTCTTATTCTTCTGGACCTCCCTGCAGCTTTTGACACTGTTGACCATCATCTCCTCCTCACTATGCTCCGCTCAGTCGGCCTCAATGACACTGTGCTCTCCTGGTTCTCCTCTTATCTCTCAGACCGCACTTTCAGCGTATCATTTGCGGACTCTGTTTCCTCCCCTCTTTCCCTTGCTGTTGGGGTTCCTCAGTGCTCGGTCCTAGGCCCCCTGCTTTTTTCTCTCTACACAGCCCCCATTGGACAAACCATCGCCAGATTTGGCTTCAGGTACCATCTTTATGCTGACGACACCCAATTATACACATCTTCCCGTGACATCACCCCTGCACTCATACAGAACACCAGTGACTGTCTCTCTGCTGTCTCTAATATCATGTCCTCGCTCTATCTGAAACTAAATCCCTCTAAGACTGAACTACTACTGTTTCCACCATCTAACAGATCTGTCCCTGATATATCCATTGCAGTCTCAGGCCTTACTATAACTCCTAGGCAGCAGGCCCGCTGCCTCGGGGTCATGTTTGACGCAGACCTTTCCTTCACCCCTCATGTTGAATCACTCGCACGTTCAGGTCACCTCCACCTCAAAAATATCTCCAGAATACGTCCTTTCCTTACCAGAGATACACTAAAGACACTTATTGTCTCTCTGATTCATTCTCGCCTTGACTATTGTAACTCCTTTCTAATCGGTCTTCCCCTCACTAAACTCTCCCCTCTACAATCTATTCTGAATGCAGCGGCCAGGCTCATCTACCAGGCTAGACGCTACAGCGATCACAACAACCAAAGATATGTGGCCATGAATAATTGAACAATAATAGGTAAAATACAAAATATTTATTTAGTCATATATCATAAAATGACAGCAGATGGTAAAGAACATGAACCGGACAACACAACACTAGAGAAATATACAAGGCAGGTGAGAGTATAGATACATATCATACATAATATGTCATAGAATGTATAATTGCAGACACAATAGGCAAAACAGGTACACAAATTCAAATCTTATGCACTTATGAAATCAACCAGTAAAACACTGGACAAATGGATGTAGATTAGAAAAATAGTAGATGGATATATAACTAATTCCAAAAACAACCACCTGGACATATAACTGGCTCCTTCAATAATATCACCACAACAAGTAGCAAAGACTAAATGATACCAAATGGTATCTAGGCCAGATAACACGGAGTAAATACATATACCCACTATATCTATTTAAATAACATGCCCATAAGCCAAATTAAAGTGTATATGCCTAAGTCAAATAAAGAGCCAGTGTAAGAGCCATATATCCCCAAACATTAAAGGGTTAAGTACCTGTAGCCATATCTGCAACACTGCCACACCTGCCCTGAAAGAGATGCACCACAAATGCGGGTACCCGGAGGGTCGCCTCAACGCGTTTCGCCAGACGGCTTCCTCAGGAGGCATAACCATACTCCATACACGCAGGATATATATAGAGAGAAAGAAGTAAAGGAGGAGGGGCCGATCATGTTATTAAAATTTTGCGGTGTCTTGAAGGCATGGTTATGTTTAGATGCGCATATGTGTATATGTATTCACATTGCTGCCAACTCCTGCCACGTTCCCATTGCATTATTATATCCAGATGCACATACATATATTACTACCATCTCTTTTGATGTCCTCTCAGGTGAGCCGCGCAGCGTGCGTGCGCTGCTCTCGTGCGACCCGGTCATGTGCCTCTGAGTCACATGATCGGCACGTCTTTGACTGTGCCGATCGTGTGCGCATGCGCAGCCCGGCTCGTGCGACAGCATCACGTATGCTGGCGCGCTCATACACCTGTTTTGGACGCACGATCGGATGCATGATCGGCCCCTCCTCCTTTACTTCTTTCTCTCTATATATATCCTGCGTGTATGGAGTATGGTTATGCCTCCTGAGGAAGCCGTCTGGCGAAACGCGTTGAGGCGACCCTCCGGGTACCCGCATTTGTGGTGCATCTCTTTCAGGGCAGGTGTGGCAGTGTTGCAGATATGGCTACAGGTACTTAACCCTTTAATGTTTGGGGATATATGGCTCTTACACTGGCTCTTTATTTGACTTAGGCATATACACTTTAATTTGGCTTATGGGCATGTTATTTAAATAGATATAGTGGGTATATGTATTTACTCCGTGTTATCTGGCCTAGATACCATTTGGTATCATTTAGTCTTTGCTACTTGTTGTGGTGATATTATTGAAGGAGCCAGTTATATGTCCAGGTGGTTGTTTTTGGAATTAGTTATATATCCATCTACTATTTTTCTAATCTACATCCATTTGTCCAGTGTTTTACTGGTTGATTTCATAAGTGCATAAGATTTGAATTTGTGTACCTGTTTTGCCTATTGTGTCTGCAATTATACATTCTATGACATATTATGTATGATATGTATCTATACTCTCACCTGCCTTGTATATTTCTCTAGTGTTGTGTTGTCCGGTTCATGTTCTTTACCATCTGCTGTCATTTTATGATATATGACTAAATAAATATTTTGTATTTTACCTATTATTGTTCAATTATTCATGGCCACATATCTTTGGTTGTTGTGGTGTTTGTGTGCTACTTTTGTGGCCTTTTGGCGTTGATATACGAGGAAACGTGGGTGTGTTGTGTAGACGCTACAGCGATGCCTCCGGTCTGTGCCAGTCGCTACATTGGCTGCCTATTCAATATAGAATAAAATATAAAGTTATCACCCTCATCCACAAGGCTCTCCATAATGCCGCACCTCCCTACATTTCCTCCTTCATCTCTGTCTACCGCCCAACCCATGTTCTTCGCTCACTCAATGACCTAACACTTACATCCTCTATTATCAGAACTTCCCACGCTCGTATACAAGACTTCTCCCGAGCTACACCACTTCTCTGGAATGCTCTACCCCGGACAATCAGATTAACTCCCAATTTCTACAGTTTCAAACGCAAACTAAAGACGCATCTTTTCAGACAGGCCTATCACAATTCCTAATGCAAACCCTTCCGTTCTTGATGCCTTTTCAGCATAACATATTTGTCCATGCTCTATCCACATGTTAAAGGACACTACTAGTGACGGCCCATAAAGCTTTGTTTGTGTAATGGCTGCAACCTCTATTACAAAATTGTCTGAACATTGTATAAGCAATGCCGCCCCTCCTACCTCTTGTGTCATCCCCTCTACCTCATAGATTGTAAGCTCTTGTGAGCAGGGCCCTCAGTCCCATTGTGTGAAATGACGTTCTTTGTTTTGTATCTGTCTGTATCTGAACCCTACAAATTGTACAGTGCTGCGGAATATGTTGGCGCTATATAAATCAAAATTATTATTATTATTATTATTATTATACACACAGTTATAATGCAATCATCACAAATCAGCCCAGACCATATATATGTTCCAAACATATATATATATGTTACTATGCACTTCAGCAGTAATGCTAGGTCTTCGTGGCAACTTTGATTGTAACCTCTTCAGGATGACTTTTGGTTGCTGCTATTTTTCCAACTAAAGGCCACAGTCGCATCACCTTTTGATGTGACACTGCAGTCTTTGGATGTATGATGGTAGTTGCAGACAAAGTGTAGCCCTTGCATAAATTACAGCTTACAGCTGAGATGCAATGTCAGGCTGCTGTGTCGGGTTGACATACTGCATTTCCCAACAAACATGTACAGTCCTATGAAAAGGTTTGGGCACCCCTATTAATCTTAATCATTTTTAGTTCTAAGTATTTTGGTGTTTGCAGCAGCGATTTCAGTTTGTTATAGCTAATAACTGATGGCTACAGTAATATTTCAGGATTGAAATGAGGTTTATTGTACTAACAGAAAATGTGTAATATGCATTAAACCAAAATTTGACCGGTGCAAAAGTATGGGCACCTCAAGAGAACAGTGACATTAATATTTAGTAGATCCTCCTTTTGCAAAGATAACAACCTCTAGTCGCTTCCTGTAGCTTTTAATCAGTTCCTGGATCCTGGATGAAGGGATTTTGGACCATTCCTCTTTACAAAACAATTCAAGTTCAGTTAAGTTTGATGGTCGCCGAGCATGGACAGCCCGCTTCAAATCATCCCACAGATGTTCAATGATATTCAGGTCTGGGGACTGGGGTGGCCATTCCAGAACATTGTAATTGTTCTCTGTGGAGATCGCTGCCCAATACGTGTCCAGCTGTCACCAACTAAGAGGAAGATGAGACCCCACGGACTGTTATACCCCAAATCACTACCGTCTGTGTCCGACAGGTAGTGTCCGCTCAAAATCTGGCACGGACATTAGGAGCGGACACTAGCTGTGTTCGTGACACCTGTCATTTATTTAAATGGGTATCGGGTGCGTTCTTTTGCACTCCGTGCCCTTCCTTCCCTGTCCGCATGTAAAGATGTCTGACTTTTCAAGCGGACAGAAAAACCCGATATGTCGGGTTCTTCTGTCCGCTTGAAAAGTCGGACATCTTTACATGCGGACAGGGAAGGAAGGGCACGGAGTGCAAAAGAACGCACCCGATGCCCATTTAAATAAATGACAGGTGTCACGAACACAGCTAGTGTCCGCTCCTAATGTCCGTGCCAGATTTTGAACGGACACTAGGAGCGGACACTATCTGTCGGACACAGACGGTAGTGTGAACGCCCCCTTAGATATATCAAACTGAAATGGCTGTTGCAAACTCCAAAATATTTAGAACTAAAAATTATTATGATTAATAGGGGTGCCCAAACTTTTTCATAGGACTGTATATGTGTGTTTGTGTAAATCCAGTCTTTTTTTTTTTCTTTTTTCTGCATTTTACTTTTGTTAATGCATGCATTCCTGAAAACCACACGTGTGTTGCATTTTTGTTAAATGTTAGTCATTTTCATTGTTTTCTCATGGGACATTTTGTTTACAGTTTTCTAGCATTTTATAAACATAGCTAAGAAACCCACCTCAAAAAACACATGTGGTTTTCTACTAAAAGTACATAAAAGTGCACAAGGGAAAGTGTTTATTCAGCCATGGTTTAGTGTTGGCGAACCTATGGAACGTGTGCCAGAGTTGGCACTCAGAGCCCTCTCTGTGGGCACCCATCTGTGAAACAGATTATACTGGGCCACTTTGCAGCAGATTGTACTGTATGGGGGCCACTGTAGAACAGATTATACTGTGTAGGGATCACTGTGGAGCAGATTGTACTGTGTGGGGGCCCCTCATTATTTAAAGAGGACCTTTCACCGATTTGGGCACAGGCTGTTCCATATACTGCTGGAAAACTGACAGTGCGCTGAATTCAGCACACTGTCGGCTTTACCGATCTGTAACCCCAGGTAAAGAGCTATTGGTGCCGGTACCATAGCTCTTTACAGTCAGAAGGGCGTTTCTGACAGTCAGTCAGGTACGTCCTTCTCCACAGCAGCGCCTATCGCGCTGTACAGTGTGAGCAGGAGGAACTCCCCCCTCCCCTCCTGATAATACTCGTCTATGGACGAGCACTGTGAACAGAGAGTGGGGGCGTTCCTCCCCGCTCGCACAGCACGATAGGCACTGCTGTGGAGAAGGACGTACCTGACAGACTGTCAGGAACACCCTTCTGACTGTAAAGAGCTATGGTACTGGCACCGATAGCTCTTTACCCGGGGCACAGATCGGGAAAGCCCACAATGCGCTGAATTCAGCACACTGTCAGCTTTCCAGCAGTATATAGAACTTCCTGTGCCCAAATCGGTGAAAGGTCCTCTTTATATCATACAGTATCCATTTTATAGCAGATGTGATATTAATAACATTGCACGGTCACTATAAAACAGATCCTGTGCGATGTAAATAATGAACATTAATTGTACAAAATTATGCCAAGTGTAAACTTCTACCTTTCAGTACCATGTTGTTTGTATCATTGAAAGCTCTGTAAAGCCCCATTCACACGACTGTATTTTGCAGGTCCATAATTGTCCACAATTGTGGGTCTGCACAGTATTAAAGGTAAATTGCCGTGTTGGCCCTTTGTAATAAATTAGTGGGCTTTTGGTTGCAGTTTGGGCACTCGGTCCCTAAAAGGTTTGCTATCACTGAGATAGAACATACAGCACATACATTACAATGATTAAAACCAGGTCATGTAATACCACCCTAACGTTCTAGGCTTTACTTCAATGACTTAAGAACGCAGTTGAAAAAGCGGTGTGTGAGTATTAATGTCACTTAACAACATCCACTGTTTGCACATCTGTGGACGTGATGTCCCATCTCCTTCTTTATATTAAATTGAAATAAAGGGAAATATATATATATATATATAACACACAACACTGTGAACCCAGACTGTGGACGTGCGATGCACGTTTTTTTTTATGCAATTTGTGTAGGAGTGGATTGAAAAGAAAAAAAAAAAAAGGCAGAATTGCCATCTGTCGTTTTATAAGTTTTCACCTTTCACGATCCACACCTGGCTTTGAGTTCAAAAACTGCATTAACAAACCAGAGACCTTACCCTAAGACACAGCTTAACATCATGAATTTTTACATGCTTCTAACATCAAATTTCAGCTCTGAGCTACACAGTCCAGTCACAGTAATGTGACCACCTGTCAAAATCGTGAATACCGTAACAAGCCTTCTCAGAGCGGACCACTGCAAGACGTGCAGGAAGAGAGGGGCTGTTGTGATGATGTTTACTGGGATGTTGAACTATGTCGACTCCAGTGCCGTGTCCAGCTGCGCTAGGTTACGTGGTTGAGCAATCATGGCGCGAACAACCAATCGAGGTGGTCCCACAGATTCTCGATTGGGTTCAAGTCTGGGGAATTTGCTGGCCAAGGGAGTACGGTAAACTCATCCTGGTGCTCCTCGAACCACACACGTACACTGCGAGCTTTATGACACGTCGCATTGTCCTGCTGGTAGATGTAATCATCCTGAGGAAAAACAATTTGCATGTAGGGGTGAACGTGGTCCGCAAGGATAGATGCATACTTGTGTTGATCCATCGTGCCTTCCACAATGATGAGTGCACCCAGATGGCTGATGACACGTGCCTTCTGCGATTGGTTATTTAACGTTGAAGTCAAAAGTAGGCGGTGGTCACATTAATATGACTGGACTGTGTATTAGTACAAGCTACTGGGTAGCAGATTGCTACATAAATCACATCTAAAGTAATGCCTGGAATGGTGTCCTGACCCAAAGAACATTTTTGTTATGCATCTTTATCTGGTGCAGTGCCTTTCATAAAGAGTTCAGGAACTCATAGCTGTGCTGGACTGTAGTAGTCATAGACATTTCATGACCTGTAATTGTATGGCTGCTAAGTAGACCATTCTTTATTGTACGCATACAGCATTTGAGTATTTTCACCTCTAGTTGTGCACTATATATAGAGTTTAGAGAAAATGTTGGCAGATATACACTGATTTGGACATAGCGAAGGGAACTGAGTGTTCCTGAAATGCACTGACCTATTAAACTATGCTCCCTTTTGTCATCTTAATTGGCTCCACAACCCAGTTTTCTCAAATGCTGTTGATTCTACCATATATATTTACTTGTTTAGCCATCTTGTCTGGATCCAGGGTACTGGAGAACATGACACAACATTGATCCCTAGAGCTGAGGCCCGCTTCACGTCTGTGTTTGGGTTTCCATTCGGGGAGCCTGCTTGGGGACCCCCCCTCATCTCCGAACGTAAACCTATCATCATAAAAAAAAAAAAAAAGTGGTTACCTAAGATAGGGGAACGGAATGGCCCGAACGTAGATGTGAACCGGCCTCAGTGGTGGTGTGCTTGCCTTGGCACATCTGTACAAAGTAAGCTTATCATTTGACAACTCTAAATCTCCACTCAGTTATAACCTGTTATCCAATGGTTTGCTGCATGTACTTGTTTAAGTTGCTCAGCCAAGCTGCAATATGTTCCAGTCATTGACTGGCTATGATAACGCTAGTGTCCTGTTTGATCATTTGCTTTCTTTTTCTCTGTAAACGGTTTTTAAACTGGAAGTAATACAAGGAATACCTTTATTCAATAAATGCCTTTGAAACTAAAATGTTATATTTTCACAAAATGTTCTCAATAAAAGCTACAGCTAGCCTCACAAACAAATACCCCTTAGACCTTAGACGTCTGTGTATACGAAAATATGAACGTTCCAGATGTCAGAGTATGGTGAGTCATAGAATTTAAAAAAAATGTTTTTTTCAAAGTTTTGACAGTTCTACAACATAACTAAACCAGGTAGCATAGCTGTGAAGAAGGCAACAGGAAAAACTACTTTTTTATGTATTTTGATATATAGTAAGGGTAGTGAACTACACCTTCTGCTAGTTCCACTCCTGGTTTTGGCTCAAAAACCACAGCAAAATCTGCAACAAAGACCTGCATTTTCCCAGCATGGGGCCTTCGTCTTAGTGTCCTTCTCTTCTTTGCCCCCTTGATGCCCATTTGCTGTTTGTTTCTTCTTCTTGATTTTTCAGAATGTGTTGCATTTGTAAATGCCATTCAGACCTCGGGCTTTATGATCCTTTATTTATTAAAGAAAAAGGATATTGAGATGCATTACCTGTTGCAGCGACCTGTACACAAGCTGCTATACCTCTGTTCACAATGGAGATGAGTTTGACAATGATCAGACCCCTGCACCAATGAAACATTGATTTCTACAGATTGTTTGCATTTCAATAAATCCTAATTAATAACTTGAGAGATATCATTTCTTTTCTGAATTTTTGTCATCTTTAGTATTCTTGTTTCATTTATATTTTATATATTGTGTTGTTATGACAGGACTTACAGACCTACTGTGATTTCCCAGACATCATTGATGTGAGCATTAAGCAAGCCAGCAAGGATGACTCCAGTGAAAGTCGAATAGTGACTATCTGCAAACAAGACAACAAATCTTTGGTATGACGCTTTTTTATCTAATCCCCCACGTGTTGTGGGAATATGGGCTGTCTATGTACATTTACCTCCATCTTTCATTGGAATACATAAAATAAGATAAAATAATCCTTTAACAGTCCCACCATAGGGAAATTCAGTGTGTTACAGCAGTATGGATGCAGTAATATAATTCGAGAAAGAATACATACAAGCTCATAGCAGATAGAAAATATACTAGGAATCATAGCAAGTAGGAAGAAAATAGACTCAGGATCATTTAGTTCTCTGTGCGGAGTGATCTCTGTTTAGCCAGATGTTGATTATACAGCCTGACTGTGGCTGGGAGAAAGGATCTCTGATAGCGCTCCTTCTCACACTTGGGGGTGAAGGAGTCGGCCACTGATAGTACTGCCCAATGCTGTCACAGTCTCATACATGGGATGGAAGTTATTCTCCAGCGTGGAGCTCACCATGGACAGTATTCTTCACCCACCACCTATACTGGGTCCAGGGGGCTCCTCAGGACAGAGCTGGCCCTTCTAATCAGCCTGTCAAGCCATACATAGCCCTGTTTGCAGTGTAATGTATACAACTCTAAAGCTGTTTGGAAATTTGTACACATATTTGTGCTTTCATATTAGTAATTTTTCAATATGCTACATGCATAAATCCTATAATATACACATCTCTCTGTGCGGCATTGGAAGTATAATAAGCATTTCTTCTCCTGTCTTTATCTTACTGAGAAAATGCGAACAATGGGGCAGATTTATGAAGACTTGAGTTAGTCTTCATGGCTCCAGAGCTGGACAAGGCCCACTCTTCACCACGCTGTGCGCCTGGGTGAAAGTGTACGCCAGCTCATAGCTATAATACATTTCTCCCATCATTTATGTAAGATTTCCTACGGAAATTATGACAAATTCAGCCCCCATCTGCCCTTACCACACCTCTTTTCAGAGAAGGTGGCTCAAAGATTAAATAAATAAAATGGCCGAAACTGTGACTTTTTATGCCTTGTACACCAGAGAAGTGGAGTGCAAAGCATAATAAATCTGTCCCAATATTTTTGGTATCAGTGGAAAAGTTAATAGTTTAACATCAGAATGAGACCTATTAAAAATAATGTGCTGTTTTCTCAGGGAATGTGTGTGTGTCCTAACAGCTCTGCAAAAGCTGCCTGAATATTTATTATGCACTACATATAGACCATACTCTGTAGTAGCTAATACATTGTAAACAGAAGATTTAGAGAAGTGCCTTTTAGGAAAATACACATTGCTGGTGTTACTTCATGTCTGTGTTTTGTAACTGATTACCATGCGGTGTACTGTGTTACTGAAGTTTTCTCAAATCTTTATGTTGTCAGGTTTCCTGTGTGAACTCGCTGTTTTTAAGAGATCAGCAGGCTATCTTGCATTGTGACACACCAAAAAAAAACCAAAACAAAAAAAAATACTTTTTCCTTCCTGAAATGGGTTGAGTTTCTGACACTTTTTATTTTCCTTCCTCATGAATTGAACATTTTCTTTTTAAGTTATACACTTGTGAACAAAGGAAAAATTGAAAGTTGGTATGATCTATTCATTTTGGAGCAGAGGAGTTTTATAAAGTGAAATGCACTAAAGTTCTAGCTTACTCTCAGCTTACAAAAAAACAAAACAACTGGCACTGGTCCTGTGCTTCAAATGTATTTTAGAAATGGAAAAGTGTCTAAGGCTAGCTTCACATCTGCGTTGAAGGACTCTGTGTGTAACCGCTGTTTTGGCGGTATTCCTCCTTGTTGTTTAGGTTCCCCGACAGACCTGAATAAGGCAGAGCATGTGCTAGTGTGGACCTAGCATAACATTTTAAACAAGATACATCAATTTTTTCTTACCATGCTGCATAAAAATTGTGATAAAAATTAGTGCATTTCCTACCTGCCTGGTTTTGTAAATAGATTATTAAAAACAAAAGGTCTATCAGCTTTAGGGTATGTTCATACGGCGGAAACCTCTTCCGCTGTGTGCCTTTTTTGCACAGCTAGTCGCGACGGGATGCCAATGCAATGCATTGGCATCCCTCTCCTGATTAAGCCCGGATGAATGGGCCTAAGCAGGAGAGCGTCTCAAGCTGCGGACGCCGCAGATGACTCAGCAGTAGAATCCGCGTGAGGATAGGGCATGCCGCATTTTCTTTCTGTGAGTCACTCCCATTGAAATGATGGCAGACATTTTTGCAGGCGGATTTTGAGGCGTATTCCGCCTCAGAATCTGCTTGCAAAAAACTCTGTGTGAACATGCCTTTAAAGGGGCTCTATCATTGGAAAAAGTCATTTTTAGCTAAGCACATACTTGCATAGTCTTTAGAACGGGTATTTCACACCTACCTTTTGTATGTAAATCACCTCAGTAGTTTTGAATAAGTCTGTTTTTATTCATATGCTAATTAGCCTCCTGCGTGCACTCCAGAAGTGTCTGTGTGCACTGTCTCTGCTATTCTCTATGTGTGTGAGAGCAGGGAGATGAGTCATCAGCACAGCAGCCGATGAAAGAATAAAGGCTGTGCAAAGATATGTTTAGTTAAAATATATTTATTATATATATTATATATTGTGGCATTGTGTGTAAAAATTGTTGGAGTAACAATTTAGGAGCAAACTAAGTTAAGTTTGACAAATGGTCACATTTATTAGGCAAGTTGCACCTTTATGTGGTGTAAATTGCCATTTTTATTGGGCTTGTTTACTCATTGAACTTTATTTATAATACATTTGCGCCTTTTTTTTCCAGATGTTTTTGTTTCCTCACTCTTTTTTGCTTTTTGGCGAGGAAAGGAGTCCTGGCTTATGTGGTGTTTCTTTTCTCGCCATAGTTATAATTCGCACCTATTTAAAAAGGTGCAAAAAGCCAGAAATTCACTCCAGTACATGAGCAGTGAATAAAAGCCTGTCTTGTCACAAAGTATTGGAATCACAATTCCATGTGGAAAATTTATATTGTAAGTGCTCCTTTTTTAGAAACATAGGTGCAAAAAAAGCCCACCTAAAATAATATGTGCTCAATCTGTATCAAGGAACTTTGCCTATTAATAAATATTCGCTACTGAAAAAAACAGAGGAAAAAAAGGAACAGCTGCGAAAAATTCAAATAAAAAAGGCACGGTTGATATATGTGGCTGTTTACGTGAAAAGGGCCCAGATCGTCGATACTAATTATAGAGAAAATAGTCCAAAACATACCGTATTTTACGGACTATAAGGCGCACTGGACTATAAGCCGCATTGCCCATGAGCGCCTTATAGTCCGTCTCGGTTCATATATAAGGCGCACCGGACTATAAGCCGCAGTCCGGTGCGCATTATATCTTATTGAAAGCGGCGGCAGGCAGACTTTGCCAGCGGCCGCTTAACCCCCCGCGTGCCAGCCGCTTCTATTGGAAGCGCTCGGCAGGCGAGGAGGGGCTCTATCAGCAAAATCATGCTGATAGAGCCCAACCGTAAACGTTAGATTAAACTACCCCCCCCCCCCCGTTTTAAAATAAAAGCCTGAAACAGAATGTGAAACTTACCGAGCGGTGCAGGGTGGGCGGGCATTCAGGCCTCCTCTTCCTCCGATGTTCCGTCCTCCTCCGGCGCTCGCAAGCTGATAATGGCCAGGGCACATGCGCAGTAGAAGCATTATGATATTGCGCATGCGCCCAGGCCATTATCAGCGAGCGCCGGAGGAGAAGGACGGAACATCGGAGGCAGAGGAGGCCTGAATGCCCGCCCGCCCGCCCTGCACCGCTGGGTAAGTTTCACGTTCTGTTTCAGCGTGACAGCAGGGCTGCCGGACACTTCCTATTCATTTCTATGGGAGCAGGCATGCGAGCGCTCCCCATAGAAATGAATGGACTGCTTTTTTCCATTCATTTCTATAGGGAGCGCTCGCATGCCGGCTCCCATAGAAATGAATGGGAAGTGTCTGTCCATTCATTTCTATAGGGAGCGCTCGCATGCCTGCTCCCATAGAAATGAATAGGAAGTGTCCGGCAGCCCTGCTGTAACGCCGGCGTGTACGGCTGTGATACACGCCGGCGTTCGGTAGTGTGAATGCACCCTTACGGTGCCTTTTATGTATGTATGGAAGCGGCACGCAGACTTTGCCGCCGCTTCCATCCATATATAAGCCGCACCGGACTATAAGCCGCACTTACGATTTCTGAGGAAATCGTAGGTTTTTATGTGCGGCTTATAGTCCGGAAAATACGGGTACTTGGGTAAAAAAAAATCACAATTTTGTTTTATGCAAAAATTTTATTTAAAAATGTCAATTGTGCTTTCAATAAAAAAATTTTTGCTGTTTCGGACATTGTTACACCATAACCATTACAATGATACCAAGAACTCCATATCGACAATGTGGGCCCTTTTCACATAAACAGCCACATATAACCCCCAGATTGGGCCTGATTTATCATACAGCAAGAGCCTCTATAATCAGTTAGATGAATTCTTGCCCTAATAATAGACTCCATTAGTAAATATGCCTTACCGTATTTTCCGGACTATAAGGCGCACATAAAAACCTACGATTTCCTCAGAAATCGTAAGTGCGCCTTAGGGCTAGTTCACACGTGAACTGCCCGCGCGGGTTTTGACACAGAGAGAGACGCGGCGAGCCGCGTCTCTCTCTTGTCAAAACCCGCCCGCCGCGACCATCGCGGTCGCGGCTTTCACCTCCGCTGTCGGCTCAAATGAATGAGCCAACATGGAGGGTGCTGCAGCCGGGCGGAAGCCGTGCGGCGCAGCCCGCGCGGCTTCCGCCTGAAGAAAGAGCATGTCGCTTCTTTTCTCCGCTAGCAGCAGCCCGCTGCTAGCGGAGAAAAGAAGCCCGGCGGTCTCCATAGACCACCATTATAAGGGGAGGTTTTGGACGCGAAATCCGCTGTCAAAAACCTCCCCTTATACTCACGTGTGAACTAGCTCTTATAGTCCGGTGCGCCTTATATATGGATGGAAGCGGCGGCAAAGTCCGTAAGGGTGCATTCACAGTACGGAACGCCGGCGTGTATCACAGCCGTACACGCCGGCGTTACAGCAGGGCTGCCGGACACTTCCCATTCATTTCTATGGGAGCCGGCATGCGAGCGCTCCCCATAGAAATGAATGGACAGACACTTCCCATTCATTTCTATGGGAGCCGGCATGCGAGCGCTCCCCATAGAAATGAATGGAAAAAAGCAGTCCATTCATTTCTATGGGGAGCGCTCGCATGCCGGCTCCCATAGAAATGAATGGGAAGTGTCCGGCAGCCCTGCAAAACCCTGAAACAGAATGTGAAACTTACCCAGCGGTGCAGGGTGGGCGAGCGGGCATTCAGGCCTCCTCTTCCTCCGATGTCCTGACCACTTCCTACGGCGCTCGCGAACTGATAATGGCCTGGGCGCATGCGCAATATCATAATGCTTCTACTACGGCTACTGTGCATGCGCCCAGGCCATTATCAGTTAGCGAGCGCCGGAGGAGGAGGACGGAACATCGGAGGAAGAGGAGGCCTGAATGCCCGCCCACCCTGCACCGCTCGGTAAGTTTCACATTCTGTTTCAGGGTTTTATTTTAAAACGGGGGGGGGGGGGTAGTTTAATGTAACTTTTACGGTTGGGCTCTATCAGCATGATTTTGCTGATAGAGCCCCTTAACTCCTCGCCTGCCGAGCGCTTCCAATAGAAGCGGCTGGCACGCGGGGGGTTAAGCGGCCGCTGGCAAAGTCTGCGTGTCGCCGCTTTCAATAACATATAATGCGCACCGGACTGCGCCTTATAGTCCGGTGCGCCTTATATATGAACCGAGACGGACTATAAGGCGCTCATGGGCAATGCGCCTTATAGTCCAGTGCGCCTAGTCCGTAAAATACGGTACTTTTTTAAGGCATTACATTTCCAGTTAGCGTTCTAAACCAGCATAAAGGTCAGAGAATAAACAAGAGAAACTCTGTAAACATTACTTTCAAGGCTTCAGATTGTTGTCATCAGATAAAGTCACAATGTAAAATTAGAATTCAGTTCGGCAAAAAGTGCAAGGGAGTGAAAAGTGATAAAAGGACACATTGCATGCAGACATCTATAAAGCACAAAACCCAATTAGAAAAAATTACAAAAAAATAAGTCAGTTCTTTTTTTAACTGTGCTATGTAGCTTATGCTGTACTAAAGATGTTATGATGCAATTTGCTGTTTTATGTACAATAAAAAAAAAAAATGTGTCCGGTTTTGTTTTTTTCTCTAGGAGGTGGAATTTTCCTCACTGAAGGAAGCTTTATCCTTTGTGTCACTTATTGATGGGTATTACAGATTGACGGCAGATGCACACCATTACCTTTGCAAGGAAGTAGTGCCTCCTCGAGTACTGGAAAGCATTCAGAGTTATTGCCATGGGCCTGTTACGTACGTACATTTTTATTATACAAATAATTATATGCAGGCAGTGTCCACTTTGCTACAATTTTGTATGGCTTTAATGCATTTAAAATGTAAAGTGAACCAAATTTATAAATGGTCTTCATGCAACATTTTACATCCTTTTGTAGGTCTGTGTTCTAGTGGTAACAATCCCTATGTAGTCTGACGATGCAGTCATTCCTCCTACTGTTTGTTCTCTACTATTTATTAGCCTGTCAAAATGTATGTTGGCAAAAAGACAGAGGCACATGAAAGTCTTAGTTGCCTTTTTTAGTAGGTTATTAAGTATATTGCCATGGAGATACACAGGTCTGCATATTTGTAGATACAAAATTTAACTGCAGTATATTGCAAATGTTATCTTTTTTTATGATAGATGTATTGAAAAAAAGGCTGCAGAGATGGACATAGGGCGAGTTCACACCTGTATCCGGTCTCCGCTTTGCAGGTTTCCGTCTTCTGCCCGAGAAACTGGACAGGAGTCGGAAACTGGTAGTCAGTTTTCAAACCCATTCATTTGAATGGGTTTGCAAAGTGTCCGCCCGTGAGCGCCTGTGAGCGTCTTCTGCCTCTCCACGGTAAAAAAACATTGTGTTTTTTTTTTGTTTTTGTTTTTTTTTTTAACCGGACACAAAGTCAGACACGCAGGACTTTGTGTCCAGTTAAAAAAAAAACCCGGTTTCGCTGCGAAGACCAGAAGACGCTCACGGGCGGACACCAACTGTCGGGTTTCCGTCTCCTGTCCAGTTTCTCGAGCAGGAGCAGAGATCGGGCGCAGGTGTGAACCTGCCCATATATATATTAAAATGATCATAATCTCCTTATGCTATGTTCACACCTGTGTTGGGGTTTCCTTTTGGGGGGCTCTGCTTTGTGACCCCACAAACAAAACTTAATCTGCTTAAAAAAGCATTTATCCACCGAAACCCAGAGACTCCATAGACTGTAATGGGGTCCGCCTGATTTCTCTCTGCATCTTTCTGCCTTTTTTGGCCAGAAAAATCCTGGTTGAAGGACTTTCCTTGCGACATTTTTTTAAGCGGATTCAGGGACGGAAACCCCGAACAGGGTGCAGGTGTGAACCTAGTCATATAGAGTTGTTCCCATATCAGTGTTGCCTCTGCCTCCCTGAGGTGGTCTAAAATTATGGAATCAGACAAACCAAACCTCCATGGTTACAGTCTCTCTGTTTCTGCGATCAGCTGCTATTTCTTAAGTGAGATGCATCCAGATAAAGAGGATTTTTTACCACCTCCCTCAACTCAAACTGTTTGCATTACCTAGTACATCCAAATATACTGATTCTGGTGCAGTTGGGTTATTAATCCCCACTGTTCCTGAGTAATTGGTGCTGTAGCTTTCAGCATCCAATATGCTAATCGGGTTCTCTCCAGTCAGGTCTGTGGTTCTGCACTGCGCCAAATAGCCCACCTAAGGCCAGGGCCCCACCTTGCGGAAACGCAGCTTTTTTTTGTTGCGGTTTTTTGAGCCAAAGCCTGGGCTAGATTGAGCAGAAGTTAGAACTATAAAGACTTCCTATATATTTCCAATTCCATTTGTAGACATTCTTGGCTTTGGCTCAAAAAAACGCAACAAAATCTGCAACAAAAAAAGCTGCATTTCCGCAATGTGGGGCCTCAGCCTAAAGATAGACAGCTTAATTGGTATATTGAGTGCAAAAACTACCAACACAGGTCAGTATTTATGGGGCTAAAGAAAAAAATCCAAATGCAGTGGAATCGGTTGTGTGGCATCTACTGAATGACGCAAAGAGGCTTGAGGCTATTGCTGTTCAATTTACAGTCTTTTTGTTTTTGGCTGTTTTGGGGGGTTTTTTGTTACAGAGCTTAAAAAAAAAAAAAAAAAAAAAAAAAAAAAAAGTCTTAACTAGCCTGGTAAAACTATGTCCATGTTTAACTATAGGTTACCATGGTAAGGAGTCGGTTGTACAAAGTGTTCTCACTGCACACTGATCAAATGTGATGTTATAGCCAAAATGTTAAGCAGCTGTTAAATCCTGACAAGCGAAGTCTGTAATTGTTTCAATTAAGCTATATGTATTCTGCTGCAATGTCCTCACAAAATCTGCAATCTCTTGCTGTTACAGAGAGCTATTCCAGGAACTAGTCAAATGATTCTGTGATGAATTGGCTGCATGATATATATTTTAGGCCTCATGATTATTTCTACTGATGTTTCCAAGTTTTCAGTTTATTAACCTATGAGACTGAATGTTAGATTTAATGCTCAGTTTTAGGCTACATACGTTAACATGCTTCATATAAATTTGGATTTTTCTGCTCCCAACCCACCGGTCTTGGAATGCCATCCAACGAGATAGCATGTCTGTATAGATTTACTAGGCAAAGTCTCCTTATTATGGGCGTATTCAATGCTTTTCCTTTCATTTTTACTATATTTTACACAATTGCTGTTTTAAATCTCCAGGGTTTACAGTTGCAAAATACTATTGTGCATGTTGGGCAATACTTTTTGCATGACGGTATTCAGGGGAAAATAATGAATGTAAGGGAATTTCCAATCAAATTTCTAACTGAATTTCTTAAGAATAACTATGTTGTAAGTTTGTGCCTGACTTTTTTTGTAATGTTACTAAAGTATTTACTGAGATCGTTGTTGAAATGGCATTATGTTCACAGGAAGTGTATGTCCATCTGTTATTTTAGGACCTTTCTACCTTTACTAAGGCTTAGACTCAGACAATCACTATTTTGTCGATTGTTGTGATCTATCATATGATTAGAACAGACTGTAAAATTAAAGGGATTCTACCATTAAAACCTCTTTTTTGTGGATAAGACGTCGGAATAGCCTTTAGAAAGGCTATTCGTCTCTTACCTTTAGATGTGATCTCCGCCGCGCTGTTCCTTAGAAAAAACGGTTTTTACCGGTATGCAAATTAGTTCTCTGGCAGCGAAGGGGGCAGGCCCCAGCGCTGAAAATGCGATGGGGGCGTCCCCACTGCTGCTCGAGAACACGATCCTGCGACGCCTCGATCTTTGGCTGGATCCTCCCCTTCTCTGCCAACTTCCTCCTGCGTCACCTCCGACGCCTGCGCAGTTGGCTCTGCCAGTGAGACACCAGCAGAGCCGAGTGCGAATGTCAGCCAGCTGCCATTTTTGGGAGGCCGCTCTTGCTCTTGAAGTTCAATGCAGGAGCAGCCTCCCAAAATTGGACGCCGGCCGGCATTCGCACTCGGCTCTGCAGGTGTCTCACTGGCAGAGCCAACTGCGCAGGCGTTGGAGGTGACGCAGGAGGAAGTTGACATAGAAGGGGAGGATCCAGCTGAAGATAGAGTTGTCGCAGGATCGTGTTCTTGAGCAGCAGTGGGGATGCCCCCATCGCATTTTCAGCGCTGGGGCCCTCCCCATCGCTGTCAGAGAGCTAATTTGCATACCGGTAAAAAACGGTATTTCTAAGGAACGGCGCGGCGGAGATCACATCTAAAGGTAAGAGACAAATAGCCCTACTAAAGGCTATTCCGACGTCTTATCCACAAAAAAAGAGATTTTAATGGTAGAATCCCTTTAATAGAATGACCGATACGTTTGTATCCATCTCGGTTCACGGTAATGTAAAAATAACAAGACAGTAGAGCTTTTTGTTCTTTTTTTTTTTTTTTTGTTAAATACATTAAAGTGAATGGAGACAGTTAGCAATGGAGAATGCTCTGTCTGAATCCATCATTCTATTAAATTGTGTTTGCCTGAAAACGGCGGATGAGAATCCTCCACGCACGGCTTTTTCATCCACTACTTACAGTTTCAAAGCACTGGACCCGATTATAGTCAATGGGGTCCATTGGGCTCTGTAGCTATTATTTTAGTAGTCTGCCTATGCTAGTGTCAATCTAACATTTACAAGGTTTTCCGACCATTGAAACTACCTGTGCTTACCGTAGTTAGTTATTTTAAATAAGAAGCACTACTGATCTACAAATTTTTGCTTCAAATGATTTTACAATTGTTTTGTTGTTTTTTATTTTACTAATAATTTCTTACTTTTGATTGTTCTTTCCTATTTCTTCCTTCAATACATAGGATGGAATTTGCCATTGATAAGTTGAAGAGGATAGGAAGCCAAAAAGGAGCTTTTATTCTTCGCTGCAGCCCTAAAGAGTTTAACAAGTACTTCCTTACATTTGCAGTGGAGGTAATTACATGCAAGAGACTCCTACGATAATAACATTTGTTCTTGTGATAGTGTAATAACACATACATTTCTATAATTAGAACATATAAATCACATATGCTACTAACACTACTTAAGGCTAAGGCCACGTGACGAATCCCTGCAAAAAAAAAAAAATGCAGAAAAGCCTTTTTTTTTTTCCTGCGTAATTTTTAACAGTGCACAGAATTTTCCTCTTTGGACTTTTTACTTCTATTATGCCTATATAGAAAATGCCATCATTTTCGTAGGTATAATTGACATGCTGTGATTTACAAAAAAAACCTTGAGGGCGTTTGAAATCACAGCATTTCCGCGGCAGATTTTTTCCTGCAATGTGTGGATGGGATTAACCAGACTCCCATCCACTTTGCAGGTAATGTAAAACACAGCTATCTTCCGCCCCAGGCTAAAAATATTTAGTAAAGACCTCATTCACACGACCGTGTGTTTTCACAGCCCATGAGCAAAACTCAAGATAAGTCCTAGTCCTGTCCATTATGCCGACCATGCTCACTGAAACTCAGTGAATGGGACCATGGAAGCATGGCCATGCCGTTTGATAACGGCTTGGTGACACGGTTATGCGCATGTCGCCTAAGGGAAGGAAGGAGTCTCCTCCACCGGTCTCTTGATCAGGCACTCCAGCAAGGGAAGACTACAGCCTATCACTGACTTTCATACCCACATGCAATAGTTGGTTATTATATCATCATTGCAGTGATAAAGTAATGGATTATCACATGTGACTATTGAGGCCAGTGATTACAGTCGCCACTTGGGGGCCTTTGACATATTAACTCAAGCGATGGAACCAGAGACTGATGGAGCTGTGTCCAGGGGGACAAATAAGGTGACCATTTCTTATTTTTTTTTGTTTTACACCTTTTCATGCCCACAACATGTTGAAAATCCCTTTTAATAATCATCATCATTTTGGAACCATTGTAAATATTAATTTATTCCATTACAGTATTTAAAAAAAAACAAACCCTTAAGCTACATTAACTTGTTCTTTGGAAGAGGAGTGCAACAGAATTAACCTTGATCCTATTATAAGCTAGCAATGTTCATTATGTGACTTGTCCTGCAGTGTTTTGTGGAAACCATGATTGTAATGTGAACAGAGTCTTAGTAGTATGAGTTATCATGATGGATAAGGGCAGGGTATCTTTGGTGTACATAGAGATGGAGGAGCACTCTAATAGTGTTTGTTAACATCTTCCCTTATAGATTGTAAAACCTTGCAGGCACGGACCTCTTTCCCACTATACCTCTTCCCAAGTTGGTTGCTAAGTTAGTCTATTGTATTCTTTGGCTTTTGTGTTGCATATGTAAACATTTTAAATGTGAATCAGCAAGGAATTAATGATGATTTAAAAATAAATAAAACCAAATAATACTAAAATGTATTAATAATATTAAAATGTATTTATATATACAGTATATAAATACATAATAGAATAATCTGTTGTAATTTCTTTATTATACTTTTACTAGTAAAGATGTATGTTAAAGAAGACCTTTTATCAGATTGGGCACAGGCAGTTCCATATACTGCTGGAAAGCTGACAGTGCGCTGAATTCAGCGCACTATCGGCTTTCCTGTTCTGTTCCCCGGGTAAAGCCTTATCGGTACCGTAGCGCTTTACAGTCAGAAGTTCCTCCCCGCTCACACTGTACAGAGCGATAGGCGCTGCTGTGGAGAAGGACGTACCTGACTGACTGTCAGAAACGCTCTTCTGACTGTAAAGCCCTACGGTCCCAGGACCGATAGCTCTTTACCCGGGACACAGATCGGGAAAGCCGATAGTGCGCTGAATTCAGCGCACTGTCGGCTTTCCAGCAGTATATAGAACTGCTTGTGCCCAATCTGATGTTAAGTCCTCTTTAAATGACTCAAAAGTGATTATTTTTGTATATTAGTATGTTTAAAGTGTGTTAACTTATATACATAGGGCTACTGTGAAACACATTTTATATGGTATAGTTTTTGTTCCCTAAATAGCCTTGTTTAAATTCAAACCTTTAGATCCCTTTAAATGTCTTTTTTTCCCATTACTATTTATTCCTAATGTCCTTGTTCCTGTCGTCTTCTCACAGCGTGCTGGTGTGCCTGAGTATAAACACTGTTTGATAACAAAGACTGGGAATGGAGAATATAACCTTAGAGGGGCCAAGAAAAATTTTGGCACGCTAAAAGATTTGCTAAACTGCTACCAAAAAGAAACAGTTCGATCAGATGGTATCATATTCCAGTTTACACGCTGTTGCCCCCCTAAAGCTAAAGGTCAGATGTGGATTTTCTGTTTTTTTTTTTTTGTTTTTTTTTTTTTTTTTTTTTTTTTTTTTATACAAAAATTCAATATCTTGAAGAAAACTTGTCCTACAGTTCATTGTACAGAGCTGCAGCAGCTTTTGGTCCATTGTAAGATCTTAATACTTTGAGCATTTCATTTATGTTTATTTTTGTTATGTGTATAGGGAAGCAAGTGTGATTTGAACTTTTAGGGGTTTTTTTTTTTTTTTTGTAAGCCCTCTGTCCCTCCTCCTTAGGGGGCTTGAACATGCAGTCTTCATATTACTTGTGTCAATACTACTGTATTACAGTCTAATTTCTTATGTATCTATTGAAGCTTGCTTGCAGGCTTCAATAGCTACATTACTATGGCAGGCTTTGGAGCCCATCAGAAGGCTCCAGGATGCCACTGTAACATCAAAGGGAAAGTAAGGGCTAGTTCACACGTGAGTATAAGGGGAGGTTTTTGACAGCGGATTTCGCGTCCAAAACCTCCCCTTATAATGGTGGTCTATGGAGACCGCCGGGCTTCTTTTATCCGCTAGCGGCGAGCTGCTGCTAGCGGAGAAAAGAAAGGACATGTCCTTTCTTCAGGCGGAAGCCGCGCAGGCTCAGCCGCGCGGCTTCCGCCCCCGGCAGCTCCCTCCTATGTCGGCTCATTCATTTGAGCCGACAGCAGAGGGTTAAGCCGCGACAGCGATGGTCGCGGCGGGCGGGTTTTGACAAGAGAGAGACGCGGCTCGCCGCGTCTCTCTCTGTGTCAAAACCCGCGCGGGCAGTTCACGTGTGAACTAGCCCTAAAAGTAACCATCCAGATGCTGTGGTTGCATTTCAGAGTGCATAAATCTCTGGAGTCATCTATGATCATGGGCACCACCGATGGGTCCTTGCTGTGAATAACAGCATAGACCTAGCGGCTACTGCGCCCACTGTGCTTCTGAACAGGTGCCATAGTTGGTCATGTTCACTATAAACAGGCAATTGTGTTAGCACAGAAGTTAGAGGGATGATTGTAGCGCTGGATAAGCATTGCAGCATGTAGATAAGTGTAGTTAATACAATATAAGGGTAATATTAAGAAAACTGAAGTTACTAAAATAATTAATGCAATAACATCATTTTGATTAAGATAAAATTAACACCACACAATTTAATTTGGCGTAAAATCTTGATTTGGATAATCTACTATGTAACTGTATAAATTGGGCCCTGGATCCTTGGCAATAGACTGCTTAGTTCATGCTGACAGATGGCCCATTTGTTGTCTGTTGCTAAGGAATTTTAAACATTGTGTGGAAATCTGGGTGAAAGAGATTCCATTGCTGATTTTCCAAGAGAGAAATTTAACTGCGGGACTGTCTGTAGCCTGCCACTGCAACAAATCCCTCAAAAATGATGTTTTTCAGTAGTGGCATTCTTACATCAATCTCAGGAAGATATTTTTTTTATTCCTTCAACCTTTGCATTGCAAGTGAGTTTGCAAGGTTTTAGTTGTAGCATGTTAGTGAGAATAGCTAAAATATTATTCAGTATGTTGATACTGTGTAATACAGTGGGTTACTCACCCATGACTAACCTGCTATATGTACATCCTCTGTGCATGTACCCTAGGTGTGTGTTATACAAATATATTTACCTTGTATATTTTTTTCTTTCCATAGAGAAATCTAACTTGATCATATTCAGGAGCAACAAGATCTCAGACATGCCTACATCACCTTCCTTACATCGACACAATAATGTGAATCAAATGGTCTTTCACAAGATCAGGAGCGAAGACTTGACTTATGTATGTGATTCCATAAAGAGCCAATTTATATACATTGAAAGCAGTAATGTTCATTGTTACATGGATTTTGTGTTAATCAGACCTTTTGTTTTTATTTTAAAAGGGCTTTTTCCAGCCCCTAATGCATATTTCATACTGATGGCCCATCTATAGGATAGGTTATCAGTATCCGACATCCAGGCTTTGCACAGATCAGCAGCTCAAGGAACTCTGGGTGCCGGAATCTGCTGCAGTGGACAGGGAGCAGAAGCAGTCTGCACCTATTCAGATATTAAGAGCGGACAACTGTAGTAAAGGACACATCGGGATATTGGTGTTCTGAATGTTAATGATGATTGGTGTTCAAAGTAATTAGACTTTAATTACTATCTAATGGAAGGTTGAACTTTCTAACATATATCGGGGCAGTTTTCGCTGATATTGTCTAATACCTAGTGTACACTTAAAGCTGTTTACAGAGGTGCCAAATTTAGCAAAGTGAAAGATCATTTTGGTGAATCGTTATTTGTTGTTTTCCTTGTCAACAAAGTTTAGGCCCAAATGAATGGGCCTAGTCCGTAAGGTGCTGTCGCGAGGCGGACACCTTGGCTGAATCAGCTGCAGAATCCGCCTGAAGAAAGGGCAGCATGCTTCTTTTTTCCGTGAGTGGGAACAAACTCAAAAGACGTACTGATAGGGCTTATTCACGGAATCCGCCTCAAAATCTGCCCCCTCATAATAGAGGTCTATGTAGACCGCTAGCGTTCATTTTTCTGCTAGCAGTCTACATAGACCTCTATTATGAGGGGGCAGATTTTGAGGCGGATTCCGCATCAAAATCCGCCCCCTCTTGCCCCGTGTGAACAAGCCCTATCAGTATGTCTTTCAAGTATGGGAGGAAATCCATGCAAACACGGGGTTAACATAAAAAAACCTTGCAGATGTGGTCCTTGGCAGGATTCGAACCCAGGACTCCAGAGCTGCAAGGCTGCAGTTTTAGCCACTGAGCCATCATGTTGTTCCGCAGTTGTATATATTGTGCATTGGTCCTATTTTATTAAGAACTAGCTGGTACCCGCGACTTCGTCTGCGGTGATTGTAGAAGTGGGTATATACAGGCGCGGGTAAGGTTTTCGTACTGTGTATAAGGGATGGGATATAAAATGTAACTGTGTATCTTGGTTTTGCTGTAATTCTGAGAGCACATGAGACTTTTGTGTTGAATGTAATTTGTATTTCAGCTGCTATACGGTGTTGGTATAAACTGTACATAGTGACTTTGGGACAGAGGTATTTCAGGTTAATATACCTCGATATACGACATTGTATGAGTTGTTATTTTGCGCCAGTACATGTAAGTTTTGGGCACAGGATACTCTTGAGCAAGCCACATAAAGTCTGGCCCTGTGCATGACAGTTTAGTAACTCCATGTGCCTCTTATTAATAGCAATTAACCCCATAATGTCCCTTACATTAACCCCTGTGTAAGAGTTACTGATAGAGATGAGCGAGTACTGTGGGGATCAGCCGATCCGAACAGCACGCTCGCATAGAAATGAATGGACGTAGCCGGCACGCGGGGGGTTAAGCGCGCCGGCTACATCCAAGCGGAAGTACCAGGTGCATCCATTCAATTCTATGGAGCGTGCTGTTCGGATCGGCTGATCCCAACAGTACTCGCTCATCTCTAGTTACTGATATGTGAGAGACTTGGAGGTAATAATTAAGTATCTTCATTACTGAGGTCTTTTATTAGTCCCTCCATATGTCTCACATATTAGTAATCTTTATATGGGGCACACAGGGGTTAATATGAGGGACATGATGGGGTTTATTCCTATCAATGTGAGGCACACAGGGGTTAATATGAGGGACATGATGGGGTTTATTCCTATTAATGTGAGGCACATGGAGTTACTAACACTAAACTAATAACCCCATGCCTGACATTAATGAGATTAGGAACTAAAGGAAGGGAGCTGTGTGTTTCTTACTTTCAGTTTGCTAGCAGCTTCGGCAGGAGCTGTCACTATAGCAGGCAGAGCCTTAAGCGATTAAGCTCCACCCCCTGGGTTTCCTCCACACCTCGCAAAGGGGAGTGTCCTTATGCTTGAGCTCTAGCACAGCACTGAAGAGACTCGGACTTCATTTAACTCTTGCAGGTCCTGTGCTGCTGGTGTGCCAGTGAAATATGGCAGGAGTGCCACTCTTGGCACGTGTGCCAGGGGTTGCTGACCTCTGCTGTAGATGGTAATATGAATTTTGTGGCTTGCTATGGTCCAAAGTGTGTGAGATTGCAGAGATAGTGATGTGAGTTTGGGTTTTGTGGGGGTCCTGGGAAAAACGTATGTGCGCTATTGTGACGAAAAGTAGCCTATTGCGCAATCGAGTGTAGGGACTATGTTTGTGGGAAATTTCAGCCAAATCGGGGTGCAAAGTGTGTGAGATTGCAGAGATAGTGATGTGAGTTTGGATTTTGTGGGGGTCCTGGGAAAAACGTATGTGCGCTATTGTGACAAAAAGTAGCCTATTGCGCAATCGAGTGTAGTGACTATGTTTGTGGAAAATTTCAGCCAAATCGGTGGAGCGGTTTTTGCGTGATTGACCGCCAAACATCCGAACATCCAAAGTCACAAACTCACAAACATTTCACATTTATAATATTAATAGGATAATGCACAATACTCATTGGGCCTCCTGTAGCACCTTGTCAGCTGTACCACCCAGTGTGCCATTGTGTCTCCATGACCATAGTCAGATCAGGAGTGATGTTTTATGCTAACCATAAATGTCTTCTTTCCAGTTAATGATCTCAGTATTGTTAACTGTACTGTTATATCTTTGGTACTCTTTATAACTTTCCTGAGTTGTAAGTCCCATAGTAAGAAGCCCACCATATTTATTATACATGACAGATGCATGCGGGGGTGACAGACAAATGAAATTTTGCACAAGCAAATAATTTGCCATGGAGAAATTATTTATATAGCTGAAATATTTCTTTATGTCCCTGGAATACTCGTCGTATCTACGACCTGGTTTAGGGACTGCATCTTTATACAGCAGAGATTTAGAAATGTTGATTGTTCTACAAAGTAAATGTGTGAAATGGAATTGAACGCTCTTTTAACCACTACATATTTTCCCTTTTTAGGTAGAAAATCTTGGGCAGGGTACGTTTACTAAGATCTTTCGAGGAAAACGAGAGGAAATAGGAGACTACAATCAGATCCATGAAACAGAAGTTCTTCTCAAAGTCTTGGACAAATCACATCGGAATTTTTCTGAGGTTTGTTCTTCAACCTTCGAACAGGCATGGCACATTGAAAATACAATTTATATAAAGTACTTTATATAAAATCTTGCTGAAAGTGAATACCTTAGTGGTTGCTTATTCACTGTCCTTATTCACCACTATTATCTTATTCTTTATTGAATTGTGTGAAGGACATTCCTTTCTGTTCTACAACTGAAAATGTATGGCAAAATTAAAAGTTATTCATGGTGAAAGCATTGACTTCAGAGCTCAGTGCTGTGCCTATTATCCTTAACATGAGAAGTGTAATGTTTCTTTTTACCTTTTCTCTTCTACGTGTTTTTCAGTCTTTTTTTGAAGCTGCAAGTATGATGAGCCAGCTGTCATACAGGCATTTGATTTTGAATTATGGAGTCTGTGTATGCGGAGATGAAAGTAAGTGGAATTTGTGTTGACTTTTAATTTACTGTCCCTGTACAGGTAAATAAGTATGTAGGTAGCGGCTATGGTGGATTGGGTACATAATAGAATGGCATAAACTGTTTACTGATGTATGCTCTTTACTAAGAATGGGAACATTCTGGTAATAATAAGCTTGCATGTCTGTAGGGAATGTACCTCCTATCACTATGTGAACCTTCAGCCTGTATTATGTCCTTGAAACGTGCTGCTCTTAAAAAGCATGTTTCTATTCAGACTCTACTTCTATGGAGAGTTGCTGTAAATGGGTATGTCTTATGGGCCTTCTGTTTATGCAGACCTGTATTACTATATGTATGCAGTTTACATTTCAGATGTCTAGAATAGATAAGAGTAATATGTGCAATAATATTGCTTAATTATAGAGAATCTTTCACCACTTCCACCAACTCCAATTCTGAATACTTTTAATAACTGCAACTTCACTGATTCTTTTGGAGTTGGATTTTTTTCTTTAGCCTACACCCTTCCTGAGCAATCAGTACTGTTAGTTTTAGCAGTCAGTATGCTCATTAGGCTCGCTACTGTCAGGTGTAGCAGTCCTGGGCTAGAGCACGTAGCCTGCCCACCTGACAAGATATGGGGAATATGCAAATCTGTTTCCCAGTATGTAATTAGGAAAACAGTGCCTCTGTACGCTGCCTGTTAGGACAGTCCCCTTAACACAGGGGTGGGCAATTAATTTTCCCATGGGGCCACATGAGAAATTTTAACGGTTCTAGAGGGCCATGTGTGCCGTGGCAAATTTAGCTCCACCCACTTCTCAACTGACTCCGCTCATTCTCAATCATTTTTCCATGTGCCCCACAAAGTAAAATCCTCCTACAATCACCCTAACATTATACACCCCCCCCACACACACACATACACATTACAACGTTTCCCTCCAAATGTCCCACAATATTAAGTCCTTCTCCTTCTCCAGTATAAACTAGCAGAAACTAAAGGGGACATTAAACTGGGGCAGCTGGAGGGGGACATTAAACTGGTGGCAACTAGAGGCAGACATGTCCCCCTCCAGCTACCCCCCCATGGTTTAATATCCTTCTTCAGCTGCCCCAGTTTAATGTCACCCTCCATCTGTCCCCTAGTTTAATGTCCCCCCCCCATGTGTATTCAGTGTAACTGCCCCCCTACATCTGCCCCTAGTTCCCCCCTCTTGCTCACACATGCTGTCTCTTCTCTGTACAGCAGCCTCCATTGCCGGCAGCTTACAGACAGCACACAGTCCCGTGTGGCTCCGCCCACTAACGAGTCATCATAGCCTATCCTGGTGATAGGCTATGATGACATCATCACAGGTCCTCTCTCTATCATTCAGCAGCCCCCATTGCCAGCAGCCTGGTGACATCATCACAGGTCCTTGAAGATTCTTACAGTAGCTATGCGGGCCACATAGAAGCAGTCAGAGGGCCGGATGTGGCCCGCGGGCTGCACATTGCCCAGGTCTGCCTTAACATCTTGCGTGATTTTTTCAATAAGCCTAATAACATGATGCAGGGTTATTGCCAAACCAGTATATCCATTCCAAAAGGAACAGAATCCCAGCTGTGGACAGCGCTGTTTCAATCTGGTTGGGTCTCCTCAGAACAGTGTAGAAAAACTGGTTTGGCTGAGAGACTTTAGACCAGGGTCAGGGGATAATAACACTCCTTGAGGAGTGGGCACCTTTGCAGGTGTATGGAGACTTACAAAGCAATTGTCACTCCACTAGGGAACTCTGGGGAATATGTAAATCTGTTTCCCAGGATATAATTAGGAAAACAGTGCCTCTGTACACTGCTTGTTAGGACAGCCTGACAAGAGGAATAATTGACTTATCAGAAATAATTACTCATGAATAGTGGGGGCTAAAGAAAATATTCTAGTTACCGTATATACTCGAGTATAAGCCGAGTTTTTCAGCACAGATTTTGTGCTGAAAAAGTGCTCCTCGGCTTATATTCGGGTCATTACGGTAATTTTCTGCTAACAGGCCAGGATAGCAGACCCCGCCCCCCCCCACCGCTCAATCACACGCCGGGTGACGTAGCCACGTAAGCTCAGGCCCGCACCCGGCATGTGGCTGCTTCCTGGCCTGCTAGCAGAAGTACCGTAAGTACTTCTGCAGCTCTTAATGTACAGCATCGCCGCGCTCCTAGCAGGAGCGCGGCGATGCTTTGGGCCCCGACACCCTCCCCGTCTGGATGCCGGGTCCGGATGCCGGGTATGTAAGTGTAATGGCGCCTCTCTGCAGAGCGGTCGCCATAGAAACCGACACCTCCGCTGTAATGCTTACAACAGAGATGCTGAAGCTTATGCCTGCGATCTCTGATTGTAGGCATAAGCTTTGGAATCTCCGCTGTAAGCGTTACAACGGAGGTGCCTTTCGGAGATGCCCTCCCCCCTCCGGAGATGTCCTCCCCCCTTAGGCCTGCCCCATACCTTTAAAGATGCAGGCCGGCTCCTGCGCAGCGAGCTCGCAGTAGCCGACCTGTTCCGACGACAGACGGGAGCCTAGTGAAGGCTCCCAGGTCTGTCATCGCTATATTACTATTACGGCTGGTCTATGATCAGCCATAATAGTAATGTAGAGAATCTCCCATAGACGGCAATACACTTGTATTGCCGTCTATGGGACTTGCAATCAAATGACTGCAGGTTCAAATCCCCCAGGGGGGGCTAAAAAAAATTGTAAAAAAAAAAAAAAGTTTAAAAAAAATATAAATAAATTAAATAAATAAAAGTTCTAAATCACTCCTTTCCCTATAATTCATATAAAGGCGGGTTCACACCAGCACCTGATCTCAATTATGCAGGTTTCCGTTTTCTGTCGGGAGAGGACAGAAACCGACATTCAGTGTCTGTTGGTGAGCGTCTTCTGCTGCCCATGGCGAAACCGTTATGCATAATGGAGATTGGGCGCTAGTGTGAACCTGCCCTCAAAGTAGAAAATGACTGTGACACACATACACATTAGATATCCCTGTGTCTGAAAGTGCCCGGTCTACTGAATATAGGGGATCTGCAGTGCTCCTATTCCGTCGGGAAGGGGTTAATAGGAGCACTGCAGATACCCTATATTCAGCCAGGCTGAATTCCAACTGGGGGTAAAAAACTCAGTCCTCAAGCTCAGGGAAGGGGCAGACAGACAACCAAAACACTCCCTCCCCTTCCCCAGTATCTACTGCACCCAAGAACTCGGCCATTTTAATTTTTTAAATTTTCCAGCAGCTGCTGCATTTCCCCCTAGGCTTATACTCGAGTCAATAAGTTTTCCCAGTTTTTTGTGGTAAAATTAGGGGGGTCGGCTTATATTCGGGTCGGCTTATACTCGAATATATATGGTACATTGAAATCAGTGAAACCATGCCTGTTGACAGTGTAAAAAGTCATTTTAGTTGGTGGAGGTGGTATAAGTTCCTTTTTAAATAGGACGCCATAGCTGTCGAAATAAGTGGACTGGTGGGGTTGCTGGATGTCTAACCCCCTATGGATAGATCATCAATATAAATTCAACGAGAGGCAACTTTTCACCATGAAAATGCCCTAAGATCTTCTGGCATCTGTTTATAGAGGAGGAAGAGCTGAGTAAATAGATATATTGTTTTGTGGGAAAAGATTTAGTGTAACCTATTGATTAAAATCTCTACTCTCTCTATGCTGAGAAGTCCAAAATTTCTAGGAAATGTTGTAGAATGCTTAACATAGCCCTTAACACAATTGAAAACCTTGGTATTTGACTCTGCAATGGGAAATTGTATATTATATGAGTAACACCCGGGCATCATTTGCTAATAATTACCTCTACTATTTGTACTTTAAGCTTAGACTCTGAATGAAAATACTGAAGTTAGAATGAAAGAATAGAGTTAGAATAAATATTTAGTCACCCATTACATTTTTTCTGTTAGGTATTCTTGTCCAAGAATATGCAAAATTTGGCTCACTGGACATATACTTGAAGAAAAACAAGAATGCGGTTAATATTATGTGGAAATTGGAAGTTTCAAAACAACTGGCATGGGCTATGCATTTTCTGGTGAGTATGTATAGCTCTCTTAGTGAGTACCCATTGCTTTGCGTGTGTTGGATAGTTTAAGGGGTTGTCCCATTAAGGGTCAATGCACACACAGTTTTTTGGCAAGGGAAAAATCTGCTTCAAGAATTAGGAAATCGTTTTTTGAAGTGGTTTTTGGAGCGTTTTGTTTTGTTTTTTTTTTAAAGGTCTTTTTAGTTGTTTTTTTTTTTTTCCTCCAGCATAGTGTATGGACCTTGAAAAAACCACTTCAAATACAGCTAGTGGTTTTTCCGCTTCCCATTGACTCCCATTGGTTTTTTCAGGTGGAATCCGCCTAAATAAAGGTCATGTCACTTTTTTTTTCCGCTAGCAGAAAAAAAAGCTAGCGAAATACATAGAACTCTATGGTGAGGCGTTTTTTGGAGGCAGATTCTGACACAGATTCAGTGTCAAAATCCTTGGCAAAAAACTCTGTATGCGTTGACCATAAGGACACTTGTTCCCTATCCATAGGATTGGGTCTAAGTGTCAAATTGTTTGGATTCTGACCACTGGGTCCCCCAGTAATCACAATAGGGAAAACGCAAAGTGTTGGAAAATAAGAATATTGTGAAAAAGTTGAATAGACTCGGGGTATCACACTCTATTCAGCAAATCAACACAAAATCAGTCAAGTTTTCCTAAGCCTTTAAATGGTCCCTCATTCTGATTCAGTTGGCTACACAAACATGGGGATGACTGCAGACATGACAGTTGTCCAGAAGATGGGTCATTGACTCCTTCCACAAGGAAGGTAAGCCACAGAAGGCCATTTCTAAAGAAACTGTTCACAGAGTGTTGTACCCAAGCATTTTAATGGAAAGTTGAGGGGAAGGAACATGTGTAGAAATGAGCAGAAGCAACAGGGTTAGCTGCAGCCTTGAAAGGATCAGAAATCATCCCTACTGCTTGCGCAGGAGACTGCTGATCCCTGCTGCTGCTAGTTTAAGTTACAGGGCTTAGGACAATACTCGGGAAATTCATGCGTTTCCTTTCCTAGCCCCAGCCATAATGAAAAGGCCAGGAGGCAGGGGTCTGGACAGTCGGCGTCCGCTGCCCTGGTTCAGATTGTGGCCCAAGATCTGATCGTTGTTCATCTGTTGAGTATTCCTGGCTTAATAAATACTGTAAGTAGGCTAAGAGCAACAAAACGGAGTGAAGCATTTATTATTAAACCTTTGTGGAAAAGAAAAGCAGCATGACATTTTACTAAATCTCTATACAAATGGCAAGTTGAAACATCTGTATTCAATAGATTAAAAAAAAAATTCTAAATGTTTATGTACTTCTGTGCACACTTGTGTTATCAGTAGGTAAGCAGATGTTCTGCAAACCAGACTGAAAGGTCTATCAAATGTTCGTTTATAGACCAAAACCCTACTCTTCTGCTTATGTGTTTTTACAAGGTGACCAGGACTTGTGCCCTTACTTAACCTGGAGTGTTTCACAGAACCAAGGTTGTTAGTGTGTCCTCAAATAAACTCATCATGTGCTTCCAAATATCCTTTAAGGAATACAGTTTACACATTTCTTAATGATTGTAGGTGTAGTCTAATGTTTGACAAGTGATGGGCTCATTTGACATGTTCTTTTGGGTCCATCTAGAACAGGGGTAGGGAACGTACGGCTCTCCAGCTGTTGCAAAACTACAACTCCCAGCATGCATACTGGCTCTGCTGTTCTGGGAACTCCCATGGAAGTGAATGGAGCATGCTGGGAGTTGTAGTTTCACAGCAGCTGGAGAGCCAAAGGTTCCCTACCCCTGATCTAGAAGGAGCATAAAGAAGTTGTCCAGGCAAATAAATAGTTGAAAATAGGCTGGGAGAGGTGAAAAAACAAAACAAAACATACTCTCCTGTCCCTAGTGTTCCAGAGTCCTCCGGACCGGTCCTGCAGTGGTTCGGCTCTTCTTGCTGTAAAATTTCTTGCTAACTGTGACTTCTCAGTTCATGAGGCCACTGATTGGCCTCAGTGGTCACATGCAGCAGGTACTTCTGCTGGAAGTCAACAACAGAGCTGCAGGACCAGACCGCGCAAGGAGGCACTGGAGCACCAGGGAAAGATGAGTGTGTTCTTTTTTCTTTTCTTATTTTTTTTTTTACCGCCTCCAACCAATTTAAAAAATAATTTGGGTGTCCATTTTTGCCTGGGCAATCCCTTTAAGAACATACTTTACATATTTTTTCTATGAAGACAAATTATCATTGAATGCCTAGTTTCTACCTGCTGTATCTGGACTCCAATTATATGGTATTTTCCAGCTTCTGTGCTGCTTTGTTATTTTGTACTGAATTTTTAAGATTTGCATTAAGGCCCTTATATAATTTGCGTTAATAACAAAAACTACAGCACAATGCCAAATCTGTGACAAAATGAACAACATTGGAACTTGACTTCTGGTCTGCAAAAATACAACAGAAGTGTGTCAGTGGAAAATACAGGGGACACACAAATGGCATCCGATCTATCAGTAATTTGTATCATTACCTAGAGACAAATAACCATGTTAAAAATCACCTACAGGCAGTAAGCTATGTATAGAGCATTATACTAAAGACTGTTTCCATCTTTAACCCCTTCCCGACATGCGCCGTAATAGTACGGCGCGTGTCGGGTCTGTAACTATGGCGACCGCCCGGGAGCCGGGCGGCCGTCATAGCCGCCGGGTGTCTACTGCTTTAAGCAGTAGACAACCGGCTCTAATGCCTCCGATCGGTCCCCGGACCGATCGGAGGCATTAACCCCTCCGGCGCTGCTGTCAAAGGCGCCGGAGGCACCATTTTCCCGGCGGCGCATGGGCGCCGCCATTTTGGCAGGGATCGCCGGTTCCTGGAGCATGCTCCAGGGCCGACCCCCCGTTGCCATGACAGCCGGGAGCCTTGTTAAAGGCTCCCAGCCGGTCTGCAAATTCTCTCTTTTGCAGGCTGGTGTATACAGCCTGCAAAAGAGATGATGATTTTTTGCACTGCATTGCAATGCATTAGCATTGTAATGCATTGCATTAGTGATCAGACCCCCTGGGGTTCAACACCCCTAGGGGGTCTAATAAATGCAAAAAAAAAATTAAAAAAAAAAGTAAAAAAAAATATAAAAAGTATTAAAAGTTCAAATCACCCCCCTTTCCCTAGAACAAATATAAAAGTAGTTAAAAACTGTGAAACATATACATGTTAGGTATCCCCGCGTCCGAAATCGCCCGCTCTACAAATCTATAAAAATATTTTTCCTGTTCGGTAAACGCCGTAGCAGGAAAAATAGTCAAAAGTGCCAAACCGCCGTTTTTTCACTGTTTTAATTCTGATAAAAATTTGAATAAAAAGTGATCAAAGCAATAACATTTCCCGAAAATGGTAGAACTAAAAAGTACACCCGGCCCCGCAAAAAAAGACGCCTTATGCATCCCCGTACACCTATGTATAAAAAAGTTACGGCTGTCGGAATATGGCGACTTTTAGAAAAAAAATTTTTTAACACCGTTTTGGAATTTTTTTTAGGGGTCAAAATGTAAATAAAACCATATAAATTTGGTATCCCTGGAACCGTACCGAAACACAGAATATAGGGGACATGTCATTTTGGCTGCACAGTGAACGCCGTAAAACCAAAGCCCGTAAGAAAGTCGCAGAAATGCATTTTTTCTTCAAATCCACCCCATTCAGAATTTTTTTCCTGCTTCCCAGTACATTATATAGAATAATTAATGGTGGCATCAGGAAGAAAAATTTGTCCTGCAAAAATTAAGACCTCATATGACTCTGGGAGCGGAGAAATAAAAAAGTTATGGGGTTTAGAAGGAGGGGAGTCAAAAACGAAAATCAAAAAATGCCATCGGCGGGAAGGGGTTAATTTTGTTTTCCAGTTTGGGTTTATGTGCCAACCAAACACATATATGTGTCCCAGTTGCTTACTAAATGCTAGGGTCATATGATATGTTACATGAATAATGCCATTTTTGCATACAGTAGGATGGGATGGCACACTAGATTTTTCCAACCAACGCCATGAAACCTGTGCCTTTACATTAGTGGATTTAGCATGAAGAAGGTCTTGCAACCGAAACGTCCTCCTTTATCACTGATCTACTCTTCAATTTGTGCATTATAATCTTCCTATACATGGCGTATCAACGTCTACTATTATTGTGTTGAAGTCACGTATTAAAGTTTTCACCTTGAATGTGTGTGCGGCAAACTACATTGTGGACCTATCCTTAGCGTATGTCATCAATAATAGATCTGTGCACAACACTATACACGATTACGCTGAGCAGTGAGGAACCCCCCCCCCCCCCCCTCCAGTACTAGTCTGTGGACAAGTACTGTCAGGAGGGGGTGGACATTCCTCACTGCTCAACATCATTGCTGGGCAGTAAGGAACGTCCCCTCACAGTATAGCAGTACACAAAGTACTGTCAGGAGGGGCGTTCCCAGTTAGACAGTGAGGAATGCCCTTCTGACAGTGAAGAGCTATCAGTAACGGCACCAATATCTCTTCCCCTGGGACACATAACAGGGAATCCAACAGTGCACTGAATTCAGCACACTGTTGGCTTTCTAGCGGTATATAAAACCGCATGTGCCCAAGAACATGAAAGGTCCTCTTTAAATAAGGCTAAGTTTTCTGGAGAGTTAGTGACCATTAAACACTGTGTAATTTGAATGAATAAGCCTTAAACATTTTTTATCTGTACAGTTGTACATGGCTTATCTCACCATTACTTGTACAAGCTTGTGGTCCCATTTCTCTTATTTGTTTTTGTCAGCTTCTTTCTTGCTTCCTTTTTTGTATTTCAGGAAGATCGAAATCTAATACATGGTAATGTGTGTCTGAAGAACATTCTGCTGATCAGAGAAGAAGACCGGAAGACAGGAAATCCTGCTTTCATTAAGCTTAGTGACCCAGGAATCAGCATTGCTGTTTTGCCAAGAGAAAGTAAGTGTATTTATATGGTAGTTGTTCTGCTGGTGCAGGCAGACTATATATTATGTATTTTCTAGCAGGGGTCTCATGGTAGCAGATTTTTTTTTTCTAGTGCAGATCATGAAAATAACAGGGGCTTTGTCAACTATTATTAGTCATTGCATTAAAACCTCCTGCCTAATATTATGTAGGTCCCTCTCATGCCACTAAAACCCATGAAGGTCTCCTATGGCATCTGATGACAAAGTTAGAGTTAGATAGAATGAGCAAAGCTGGGCTGTGTATAGGTTTATGTGATTAGGACAGGGTCCTAGCAGAAACTGTCAATCCTGCTAATGCCACCCACTGAGGGTACGTTCACAGAGTATTTTGCAGGTGGATTTTGATACGGAATCGGTCTCAAAATCCGCCTGCCAAAATGTCTCCCATTCGTTTCAATGGGAGCCACGTGCTTTTTTTCCCCCGCTAACGATTTTTTTTTCAGCTAGCGGAAAAAAAGAAGCGGCATGCCCTATCTTTCTGCGGCTGAGTCAGCCACGGCATCCCCGTCTTGAGACTCACTCCTGAGTAGGCCCATTCATCCGAGTCTAATCAGGAGCGGAATGCCAATGCACTGCATCAGAATTCCGTAAAGTCACACGGCGGAAAAGGTTTCTGCCATGTGAACTTACCCTTTCAGTGATTAAAAGCTTTTTTTTGTACACTTATTCAACAGAAGCTGTCAAATTGCCTCTGTGTGCTGTTTATGCAAGACTCTCATTCACATACTCCTAGGAGATCTCTGTACTCTGCTTTTTATTTAGAAAACCTGCTCATCTTGTGAACCCATATAACACATAGCTCAGCTTCTTATCTACCGTATATACTCGAGTATAAGCCGAATTTTTCAGCCCAGTTTTTGTGCTAAAAAAGCCCCCCTCGGCTTATACTCGAGTCAGCAAAAAAAAAAAAAATATTTTTTTTTTTTTTTTTTTTTTAGGAGGGTGAGGGGGGTTTATGACCAGCCACAATGTCAATGTATAGAATCTCCCATAAAATAGTGCAAAAAATTTTTTAAAAAAATAAATAAATAAAAGTTCTTAATCCCTCCTTTCCCTAGAATACATACAAAAGTAGAAAATGACTGTGAAACACAAACACATTAGGTATCCCTGTGTCTGACAGTGCTCGGTCTACTGAATATAGGGGATCTGCAGAGCTCCTGTTCCATCGGGAAGGGGTTAATAGGAGCACTGCAGATACCCTATATTCAGCCAGGCTGAATTCCAAGTGGGGAAAAAAAAAACAGTCCTCAGGCTCAGGGAAGGGGCAGACAGACAACCAAAACACCCCCTCCCCTTCCCCAGCAACTACTGCACCCAAAAACTACGACCATTTTAATTTTTGAAATTTTCCAGTAGCTGCTGCATTTCCCCCCTAGGCTTATACTCGAGTCAATAAGTTTTCCCAGTTTTTTGTGGTAAAATTAGGGGGGTCGGCTTATATTCGGGTCGGCTTATACTCGAGTACATACGGTATTAAATACTGCTCTCAGATAAGGCAGCAGAAATAAGATTCACCTACAGATTCACTTGCAAGCTGTATTCCTACCCATCTCAAGAATAGAGGTTTCATGACAGGCAAATCCCAGATCTTAGAAATGAATTGATAGGGCTACACATGCACTACCACTGCCATTAGGGAATATTGTTGCGTTGAGTCTGTGTACTAGGTCTTATACAATGTTCATGTAGGTGTCAAAAATAAAATCAATCTTTATGTCAGAACCAAAGGTTTCCCAGCAGCACATCAACCAGAGAATTATGCAGACTTTCTTCCCACATACTGGTGCAAGCTCTTCCATAGTTAACTGTTCATCCACAGTCTGTAAAAGAAAACATTTTTCGTCACAATAATTTCTAATATTTCTTCATGATCCAATTTTGATGCTCATATTGCTGTTTTCAACAGTAAGCAAGGGTCCACATAGGAATGCTATTACTTTATACTGAACATATAGTATTATAATAGTAAAGTGTTGCAGTATGCATGTATATGGGGATCATGTTCAATTTTGCTTGTAGGTCAATAAAAAAAAAGTTAAAAAGTAAAAAATTTTGTATAATTTTACTTTTTTTTTTTTATTATGGTAGAATTAGCATTCCCCATTAGGCAAATAAATAAGAAACAAACAATAGAGGGTGGGGAGGAGGATGGACATAACCAGGCAATAGCCAGTGTTGCCCGATTGCCACATATTAGATAACTAATTTGTTTACCACATACAATACTACATTTCCAAGTTAACATCTTGATCTATGCAATAGCAAGATTCATACAAATTCATACAGAGTCGCCCACAAAAAGGAGTAAAAGTAACAAAATGGTTAAAGTAATAGTGATCAGAAAATTGTATCAATTAAAAGGTATCCCCAGGTATATTCTTCATTTCACTTAGGGCTAGTTCACACTGGGGCATGGAGGCGGATTTTGAGAGCGGATTTCGCCTCAAAATTCGCCTCCATACAATGGTGGTCTATGGAGACCACTAGTGTTCTTTTTTCCGCTATCGGCAACATGCTGATAGTGGAAAAAAAGAAGCAAGCTGCCCTTTCTTCAGGCGGAAGCCACGGCTCGCTGTGCCACGGCTTCCGCCTGGCGGCAGCAACCTCCAGCGTCGACCCATTCATTTGAGCCGACTCTGGAGGGGGGAGCCGCGACCATGAAGGTTGTGGCTGGCAGGTTTTGACCCGAGAGTGACGCGGCTCCCCGCGTCACTCCTGGTGCCAAAATCCGCCCTGCCTGCCCCCGTGTGAACTAGCCCTAAAATTTGTTTTATTTAGCAAAAGTGCTAACAGAACAAAGCTTAGATAAATATGAGCAGCTGAAAAATGTTACCATGGAATTTTTTATGAGGATTAATGCTAAGGCCCCATGTAGCACACCGCACCCAAAAAACATTGCGGAAAAGACTGCGCCAGAAATGTGAGATTTTCTCTGCGGACTTTCTGTCTCTATTATACCTGTAGCGACACTGCCAGCATTTCAGTAGGTATAATTGACATTCTGTAATTTACAAAAACACAAGCATTTTTGGCCAAGTCTTGGCATTTACCATATGTGGGGCCCAGCCTTAAATAGTTTAACACTGTTTTCCCATTTAGTTCTTTTAGAAAGAATCCCATGGGTTGCTCCTGAGTGCATCGACAATCCAAAAAATCTAAGCCCAATGGTAGACAAGTGGAGTTTTGGCACAACCTTATGGGAAATATGTAGTGGTGGTGATAAACCGCTCGGTGCTCTGGATGCTCAAAGAGTAAGTCAAAACTGTGATGAATGGAAAGAGTTTATTTTCCTTGTTGTCGCTTCTTTGGGAATACGGGTATTAACTGATAATCACAAAATGTTATATTTGGAGAAAATGTGCAGTAAGTTTCATTTTTTTTAAGCTTCTCATCATTGCTTTAAAAGTACTTTTTGTTTGGTTGATTAAATATAATTGTGTATTTATCAGATGAACTATTTCATTTTTAACTGTTTTGCTGCTGGTGGTTTCTGAATATTTTGCACCTCTGGTAGCTAAGACAATATTCCCATTTTTTATTTTTTATTTTTAAATGTATAAAGAAAATACTTCTAAAACAAGACAAGTGAATTATCATAATAATTGTATGAAATTGAATGCCTATGGCTGAACTAAACAAATAATATAGCTACGTAAAGTTCATACATGCCACCTGTGCCTGCATGCACATTTCGTCACAAAATGACCATTGCTAAAAAGACCAAAAACCCGGTTTTAAGCTGAAAATTAACCAATTCAAGATCAAGACCGCATACATTTTTAAAGTATTTTTAATTTTATTTATTTGTTAAATTTGATGCCATGCTGTACGTCTTTAAGGAGGCACTTCAGTGGCCAAGAGTGCATGTAATATGTCCTTGCAGCTAAAGTAAACATATTGAGATCTATAAGGGTTGTATTCATTTTAAAGGTGAGAACCTCCTGAAGATAGTTCTTGGCGTTATTAGCAGATAAATACACGGTCAGGAAGTGACATCTATAGGTTTGTAACTGATCATTACTCTGGTTCTGTACCAGATAAGCGATTCTCAAAAAATGAATTCAGCCTGTTTATATATCTGGAGATTCGGAGCAGTAAAGTGCCCCCTCCAGCTTCAGCCAGCATCTGTCAGTTCAGGCAGTGTAGATGCCGCAGATGGGGATGAGCTGAAGGCTGCAGATAGGAGAATACATCATCTCACTGCATAAACTGTAAGTGACCATTGGAGGAGGGGTAACATGTACTTCTTTCATGTTATTACTTCACCTATCAATCAGAGAGCATACTGTACTTTTGCTCTCTGTCACATAGAGAGGTAATACGTTTTATGTAACAGCCCTCTGAACTTTGCCACCCAGACATTTACTGGTGTCCAGATTGCTGCTCCAACAGTTGTACTTACCCACAAACATTTTCTCAAGTCATATACACTAAATCTTAAAGGTATGTGTACCTGAATGAATATTTATCCAAGAAAAGTTTTGTAGGTACACTAAAAATAACTCTTATTAATACCATTAAAAGTTGAACAAAGCTACCTTTTTGTAGCATAGGTGCTTATGATAAATATGGGGCCATAAATTGGACAAGGTAGCACCCAGAACAACTGAGGTGTAATGAAATAAGCAGACACACCCACCACTGTTAACTCACACCCTGCCAACGCATAAGCAGAGCGGACCACATATATGGGAGGAATATCCACAGCCACAAGCTCACAAACACACTCTGGCGTGTAGGTCAGTAAAAGTCCGACCAAATTGTCTAGCTAGCCACTAACTTAGGAGCTTACATTACATTCCCAAACATCAATAAAGTTTCCATTTGACATTGTCCCTATAATGTCAAACACCTGATATTTGGAGTAAAATATGCCGACTGCCTCTCTGTAGGAATATATTACAAGCTACAATAATAATGATAACTGTTATCACTAGAGATGAGCATATAAAACAAGTCTGCGGAAAAAGTTCCACCAGCCAGGTTCCCCACTGACTTTCACCATACCTTTACATGGGAGTTATAGCAGGTGGAGATTTTTTGCACACATAGTGCAGATGCAACACCTAGACCTACTGCGGGTGGTACTCCAACTGTAGGTGTTATCCAAAATAGTGAAAAGAATAATAAAATACATCTTTTAATAAACAGCAAGTAAAAATGTCTTCAATTGTAGTAGTGTTTAGTGCAGATCAAAAGCAAAAATGCATCCACTGGTATGTGAACTATCCAGTTTGGTCACTTCTGAGTACACAATGGCAAACAATAAACTAAGCACTTTGTATCTCATAAGCCACATAGCACCTTCACATCCAAGTGAAACAACAATACAACTCTTAACCAAGGACAAACAACCAAGAACAGTTGTTCTCTTGCCACCAAGGTAGACCAGGCAGTTTTCTGGTGGAATCTGTAGAATTCCGTCATATACATGTCATGCTCTGAGTTCACAATCCTGTGGCTAGGGATAAGTTGGGGGAAAAAATCTGGTCTATGATCATGTGAACACACAGGTGCACCTGTGTGCTCATCACATGACCATGGATTGTATATCACATGACCAAAGAGTGATTTTTATTTACCGGGAGTAAGCAGAATGAATGACAACAAGCAGAGATCTAGAAAACCATATTGAATTGGTGCAGAAAGTATATTGGAAAATTCTACAACTTGATCTGAACCTGTGTAACCACCTTAAATTATGTACAGACTGGAATAGGTCAGTGTAAAATGTATAAACTTTTATTATTGATGATTGGGTGATATGACTTGCATTGTACTGGGATACAGATACTGGTAATCATCAATGTCTTTTCACTGATTCAAGAAGTGAAGATTTATGAAGCTCCCAGCTCAGGAGAGTGGGAATTGAGTTACTGTCTTACTCTAAAGCCAAGCATTTTGCCCACAGTAGAGCATTGGCTACTGCCTCTCTGCTTGGAAGTACAGGAAAAGATTTAAATAAATTTTGGAGCATTGACCGTGTTAGGTCAAAGGCATAAACCATGCGACTGAAGAACACAGTAGGCCTGATTTTATTAAACTATTTCACGTGAAAACCTACTTGTTGCACATAGAAACTAATAGCAGGGCAGCAAAGTTAAGCTTTGAATAATAGTATAATATGCACACCCCATAACATCATCAATAAGGACTATAGGCTCTATATATCTATCAAGTTAAGAAAATAGCCAATTTCAATTATATCAATAATCCACATATAACACACAAACAAAACAACAGTCCCTCAGTCACATCTTAATTCATGTATAGAAATCTTCTAACATTAAATTCAAGTATTACCTCCACTCACCCAGTCAAATCCTATAACCAAATCCCGCTTTAGGCCGGGGCCCCACGGGCCGGAAATGATTTGCCCACAGTAGAAACGCCTTGGGAAAAATTGTGGCGTTATACAGTACTTGCAAAGTGGATGGAATTCATGCGAATCCCATCTCTACTTTGCGGGAAAAATCGCAGCGCCGACACGCTGTAATTTCCAAAACTGTTGCTGTTTTGAAAATCGCAGCATGTCAATTATATCTACAGAAATGCCGGCAGCTTTCTTGAAGATATAATGGTAAGAGAAATTCCGCGGAGGAAAACTCTATGAACTTTCCTGTTCAAAGTGCTTTGGGAAGAACCGCAATGCGTTCATGCTGCAGTTTTTCCTGCAGCACTTTAGCGCGGCGGTTGTGGCACGTGGGGCCTTAGCCTTAGGAATAGAAAAAGAAAACACATACAGACATTTAAGATAAGCCAATATATACACCAAAAATCCTGTAACCTTATTCTCTAAATATTACATTTCTCCCAGTACCTTTTCCACCTATCCCAATATTTTTGTAACCTAGGCCCCTGTTTGTTCTGTTAAAAATAAATAAATTCTATGATTATAAATGTATTTAATTAATATCTCTATTTTTCCATTAATTATTTGTAAATCATCAATCACATACTACTGTGATGTTTCATTTGCTGGTTGAATTGCTGACAGGGAAGGTAGTGAACTTGAAAACAACAAAATCACAAATGTGGTTAATGACCTGAAAATAAATCATATCAAATAAACTGCTGAATTTAAACAGGATTTATATTAGAAAGTGTTTGTATTGATTCATCATGCATGTCATTTGCCCATTTATTATTATTTTTTTAAACCTGGATAACCCCTTTACTCCCCCACCACTCATGTTCTAAATTATTGTATGACTCTTCATACTTTACACCCCTATTATGAATTCTCCTCCACATTTTCTGCATTGGCAAGCGGTGAGCTTATGAAAGCTCACGGATCCCATAGACTATAATGGGGTCCGTGTACTTTCCGTGCAGTGTCCAGATGGAACATGTGGACAGACCGCAATGTGTGGAGACCGCGCAGAAAGTGCACAAACCTCATTATAGTTTATGGGGTTCGTGTGCTTTTACTGCTCACCGCTTATCAATGTGTTCGGTATTCCATTCCGGAGGTCCCCATGCAGACTGTCCGAACGGAATACCGAATGCAAATGTGAACCAGGCCTAAAATTACCAATGCAAGGTATGGAAAAGGTTTGGGTTTGTGACATCTTTTAACCCCTTCCCGCCGATGGCACTTTTTGACTTCCTGACCAAGCTCGATTTTTCAAAACTGACGTGTGTCACTTTATGTGGCAATAACTTTGGAACGCTTTAACTTACCAAAGTGATTTTAAGACTGTTTTTTCGTAACACATTGTACTTCATGTTAGTGGTAAATTTTGGTTGATATGTTTTGTGTTTAATTATGAAAAAATTTGAAATTTGGTGGAAATTTTGAAAAATATGCATTTTATAAAGTTTGAAATGATGTACATTACATACAGATAGTCAGACCGCCAAAATTATATCATAAATCTCATGTTCCAGATCTCTGCTTTATGTCGGCATCAAACTTTAGGCGCCCTTTTAATTTTTACGGACATTATAAGATTTACAAGTGAAACAACAATATTCAAAATTTTCAAAGAAATTTCCAAAACCCATTTTTTAAAGGGCCTAATCCAGTTATGAAGGGGTTTTGAAAGACCCTTGTATTAAAGCCCACCATAAATCACCCCATTTTCAAAACTGCACCCCTTAAATAAGCCAAAACAACATATACCTAGTAGTTTAACCCTATAAGTGCTTAACAGGAATTAATACAAAATGGAGGTGAAATTTTCAAATTTGAATTTATTTTACTAATATTTTCGTTTAGCCCTAGAATTTGCACATTCACAAGGGGTTAAAGGAGAAAACGCATCCCACAATTTGTTAGGCAAGTTCTCCCGACTACCATAGTACCCCACTTGTGGGTGTAAACTAATATATGGACCCACAGTGAGACGCAGAAGGGAAGGCGTGCCAAAGAGCTTTTAGAGGGCAGATCTGGCTGCGATCAGTTTCAGGAGCCTTGTCGCATTTACAAAGCCCTTGAGGTGTCAAAACAGTGGAAACCTCTAGAAAGTGACCCCATTTTGAAAACCGCACCCCTCAAAGAATTTATCAAGTGATGTAGTGAGCATTAGTAACCCCGAAGTGAATGTGTAAGCTGTGCGGAGTAAATTGGGCACACCAAATCCTATTTTATTTTCCCACTAGCTCCTATGACACGGACGGGGAAGAGGGGCATTCTGGGGGATCAGCGCTGGTGTATTATCCCTCATAAGCTCTAAATATGGGGGGTCCCCTGAAAACACTCGCACCGCTTACACATTTCCTTCTAGTCGCAGCCACTTACATTCTAATGATTTGGCGACTTTTAGTGTTTTTGTCTTCACATTGTACAAGCTAGATTTTTATTTTTATTTTCCGGCAATGTGGCCATATGAGGGCTTGTTGTTTGCGGTATTAGATGTACTTTTCAATGCCGCCATTTTGGGGCCTGTAACTTATTGACTACATTTTATTAACTCTTTCTGGGTGGGATGTAAAAGGAAACATCAATTCTGGCATTGCTTTTTAGCAGTTATTTTTTTTCCTGCGCAGCGTACAGCATAAGTAACATTTTACCTTTATTCTGCGGGTCGGTGCGGTTAAGGCGATACCTCATTTATATTATTTTTTAATGCTTTGCTATTTGTGCAGAATAAAATTCAATTTAGGTAAAAAAAAAAAATCATTATTTTTGCATCGCCATCTTCTGAAAGGCATAACATTTTTATTTTTCGCTAGACAGAGCTGGTTGAGGGCTTATTTTTTGCGGGAACACCTCTTCTTTTTATTGGTACCATTTTGGTTTTCATCTGACCATTTGATTACTTTTTATTGAGCATTTTGTAAGGGAAAGGTGGTGAATAATCATTATTTTGTGCGGTTTTCTACGGGTTTTTTTTACGCCGTTCGCCATTCGGGTTAAATAATGTTTTAATTTTATTGTTCAGGTTATTACGGACGCGGCGATACCAAATATGTAATGTTTTTTTCTATTTTTCTTTATTTTACATAATAAAACATTTTATATGGGGAAAATGGGATTTTTGGGGCTTTATTTATTTATAATTTATTTTAAACTTATTTAAACTTTTTTATTTTTACTTTTTTCTAACTTTTTTTTTCTGTCCCCATGGGGGATTGAAGCAGTGATCGGCTGATCACTGCTTCAATAGAGATACGCTGCAATACACGTGTTACACGTGTATTGCAGAGTATAGGAAGCTGTCAGCCTGTGTAGACGCACAGGCTGACAGCTTCATTTACGGCAGGATCAGCCAGGAGCGAGGACGGGGTAAGTGATGGGGCAGACCCGGGGTCACTGATCAGACCCCGGGCTGCCCCCTACGAACACCGGCACCCCCCGAAACCGGCGCGGGGGGTGCCGATCGGCACCATACTACACTGTAACCCCGGAGGTGCCGGCGGTCATGTTGATCGCCGGCATATCAGGGGTTAACACCCGCGATCGGACCCGGTTCCGACCGCGGTTGTTACAGGGCATTGTCAGCTGTGTATTACGGCTGACACCCGCTGTGCATGGTGCGCACACAGGTCCTGTGTGCGCACCATGCAGCCGCAGTAATAGTACGGCGGTTTGCGGGAAGCCCTTCCCTGCAGCACCGTACTATTACGGCGAATGTCGGGAAGGGGTTAAAAGTAAAAAGTATTGGCTAAAGTATGTAGTCTTGTGTTTCTGTAGTTGGTAGATTTGCAAGTATTTTTCAGCTTGAACGAAGGACGTATCAATATTGTTCAGCCTTTAGTGGTTAGAATTAGCCAGAATACTAAAATTATGAGCTTTTGAGTGGGGAGGAGAACAAAATTTAACTTTATTTGGATAATTAAATGTATTATTTTAAGCGGTAATGCAAATAAAAATTTGCAATAGCCTATGAATGTAGTTAAGGAATTGGATAAATATTCTGCTCTAATAAATTGAAATAAATCCATTATTATGCCGCTGAACCTGAAGTTACTGTTAGAGGATGTAGAGTTGCAGAAAAAAAGAAGCTGGTAGATTTTGCAGATATTTAGGTTTAAGAATGTCTGTAGACCCTCTTTTAGTGTATAATGTTAAATATACAATCTATATATGGAAGTCTGTAACTTAGTTTAGGAAAATTTGTAAGGATCACTGAATGTTGAATAGGAGCACTGCAGATACCCTATATTCAGCCAGGCTGATTTCCAAGTGGGGGGAAAAACCCAGTCCTCAAACTCAGAGAAGGAGCAGACAGACAACCAAAACACCCATCCCCTTCCCCAGCACCCACTACACCCCAAAACTACTACTGATGTCTTAGTTCATGGAATTTTATTGGTATCTGTTTTAATTTTTGAAATTTTCCAGTAGCTGCTGCATCCCCCCCCCCCCCCTGGCTTATACTGGAGTCAATAAGTTTTCCCAGTTGTTTGTGGTAAAATTATGGGCCTCGGCTTATATTCGGGTCGGCTTATACTCGAGTATATACGGTATATGTGCTGCAGCAAGTCACATAAATACTTTAGGCAAAATGAAGTAAATTCCTTTAGCAACTCTCTATGATATTCCATCACGCTGAAGCTGGCAAGCATTCATTGGAGTTAAAGTTTAGCAGTTGGTATGTTAAAGGTTGCATAACTCTGTTTAAAATACTAATATTGCTAGATCTCATAAGGTCAGTCATAATTCAGTCCCATCTACTGTATTGTTGGAATGTAACATATCTCATAGAGTAGATAGATCTATTCGTAATTTTTTTTTTGCAAATTAAAGATTTCATATTGATTCTCATCATTATTTTTGCTTTCATTGTCTTCTAGAAATTGCAGTTTTATGAAGATAGACATCAACTCCCTACACCAAAGTGGATTGAGCTTGCAAATCTCATAAATAGTTGCATGGACTATGAGCCAGACTTCCGGCCCTCATTTCGAGGAGTTATAAGAGAGCTTAACAGCTTGTTCACTCCAGGTAGGAATTCTTTGACCTAAAGCTAAGTAGAGGCATAATTGTAACGGTGGTACAAGTTTTCACAATTTGTTATTTTTAGCCTTGACAAACAATTTTATAAAAGGTATAATTTCTTTGTTATTTTTCCTTCAGATTATGAACTGCTGGCTGAAAGTGATTTACTTCCTAATATGAGAGTTGGAGCATTTGGCTTTTCTGGAGGCTTTGAAGACCGTGATCCAACTCATTTTGAGGAAAGACATCTCAAGTTCCTGCAGCAGCTTGGCAAGGTACATTTGCCGCATGTAATAAGTTTTCTAATTGTTATATTTTTCAATACATGTTTTTTTATGGAGTAACTAAACTTTCAAAAAAACATTTCTGGCAACATTTGTGTCATTGATAAATTTTGTAATGTACTTTATTTACAAATTTTGTCTCCTTTCTGTGAAATCCTGCACTAATATTTTATTTCCCTTGCAAAGGTACTGAGGCTGTTGGAATCACTTAAAACAAATGTCAGGTCCAGAAGCATAGCTAGGGGTTCGGCACAGGGGGCAGCAAACATATCCAAGCGAGCTCCTAACCCAGTTATCCCGAAATATCTCCATACAGTGACCATATAGTGGTAGATACCAGTGCAGTAACATTTAGTGACTTACAAGTGATGGACCACTATGACTTCTTTCTGTAAAGTTTGCAACACAGACATATTGGGCCCCTCACTTTTCCAGGCACCTGACTCACATTTTCCTCACCTACTTAAAATCCCCATCCTGTTGCTTCCTCAGTTATAAATTATAGAAAGTATAAAAATCCCCTAGAAATGAATAATACCCCCATATGTATTTTTAAATAAATAATTCCCCTTTGTGCCCCATCAGTTAATAATACCTCCCTTATGCCTATTAAAGGTTGTCGGGGATCACTTGCCTGAATCCTCCCATCTGTTTCTGCGCTGGGCCCCCTGTCACTTTCACTGCTCTGTATACAGAACGGCTGTGGCAGTGACTTCAGGTTAGTGGGACCCCTACAGCCAATCACTGCAGATGCTCTGTAATGGTGTCTGCCGACCCACTGCAAGTAAGGAAGAGAGGGTACAATACAACTCTCCCCTGCATTACACATTGTAGTCTGGGATGACCCCCTTAAATTAAGAGTGCCCATCAATTAATAATGCCGCCTGTGTCCCCTAATTAATACTCCTGCATAGCCTCGTAAATTAATAATGCCCACCTTAAATTAATATTTTCCAATACACTATAGGTTAATACCCTTCTACATAAATAATGCCTCGCAATGCCCCGCATATAATAAAAATGGCTTCTTAGTACACCCACTGCTTGCCCCAATGACCCCTTATATTAATAATGTCCCCTTTTATTGTTACTGCTCCCCTAATATTATTCTATCTGGCTACCCCCAACAAAATAAATAAATAACGCTTGTCTGAGTTCAATCCCCTGATACATGGACTTGCCACCAACACTTCTTCACAATCCACTTCAGGCCCTGTCAACATCCCAGCTCAGGAGATGGAATGTGATGCCATCATTGTCCCCTGTGTTTGGATCAGTTTTCTGGGCACTGCTACATCCCGCGACCTCTAGATTACAGAATAGCAGAGCATAAAACCAACAGCTTCCTGTTCTACCAGGTATTTCAACTGTATTGATGTTCTGGACACGCCAATACAGATGAAAAATATGTGTGGTTTTGCGGCGGCTTCACTGAAGTGGTTGCTAGTTATGTCACTGGTCAGGCCTTATGAAACCTAGAAAGGTGCTTTTGGTTTCATATGTAAGATGAGAGTCTTCTGTGACACAAAGATCTCTAGTAAGAAATGTATCAAGAGGAACAAGGGAAGAATAAAAAAATGCAAGATTGCACCGAAAGACACCAAAATTTGTTACTAAAGTATATTACAACATTTATTAATCACCAATGGAGCCATGCGGCTGCCTGGTGTCTGCTGTTTCATACAGCAGACACCATGTGCTAATGCCCACAGTCGATGCCCGTAGTCGGTCATCATAGTCATTAACCCTTCTGGTGTCTCGGTCAACTTTACTCTATGTATCCTGCAAAAAAAAAAAAAAAAGACAATTTTTTTTTGCAATGCATTGGCATTGTAATGCATTTCATTAGTGATCGGATCCACTGGGGTTCAAGACCCCTAGGGAGTGTAATAAATGCGTAAAAAATAAATAAATAAATAAATAAAATATATATAGAAAGTATTAAAAATAAAAATCTCCCCCCTTTCCCTAGGACACATATAAAAGTACTTATACTGTGAAACACATGCACATTAGGTATCCCTGTGTCTGAAAACGCCCGCTCTACAAATCTCTAAAAATATATGGTAAACGCCATAGTGGGGGAAAAAAGTCAAAAGTGCCAAACTGCCGTTTTTTCACTATTTTGCCTCTGATAAAAAATTTAATATAAAGTGATCAAAGCAATAACAATTCCCAAAATGGTATAACTAAAAAGTTCACCCAGCCCCGCAAAAAAAAAAACAACAAAAAAACGTCCTATGCATCCCCGTACACTGAAGTATAAAAAAAGTTATGGGTGTCAGAATATGGCGACTTTTAGAAAAATAAAAATTTTGGCACAGTTTTGGCTTTTTGTTAAGGGGTTTAAAATGTAAATAAAACCATATAAATTTGGTATCCTTGGAATCGTAATGAAACATAGAATTCAGGTGACATGTCATTTTGGCTGCACAGTGAACACCGTAAAAACAAATCCCGTAAGAAAATCAAATGCATTTTTTCTTCCAATCCACCCCATTCTGAATTCTTTTCCAGCTTCCCAGTACATTGTACAGAATAATTAATGGCGGCATCATGAAGAAATTTTTTTCCTGCAAACATTAAGACCTCATATGGCTTTAAGCGTGGAGATAAAAAAAAGTTGTGACATTGGGAAAGGGGGAAGGGGGAGTCAAAAACGAAAAATGAAATCGAAAAATGCCTGTGGTGGGAAGGGGTTACAGTTTAACAAATCCAAATCTGTGAGCCACCTAGTTTCACTATTTTATTATTGCAAAAGGCAAAGAGATGACATCTGTATTTCCTCTTATCAGGGCAACTTTGGAAGTGTTGAACTTTGCAGATATGACCCACTACAAGATAACACCGGTGAAGTTGTAGCAGTTAAAAAGCTCCAGCATAGCACTGAAGAGTATTTGAGAGATTTTGAAAGGGAGATTGAAATACTGAAATCGCTGCAGCATGAAAACATTGTAAAATACAAGGGAGTGTGTTACAGTGCAGGTAAGTCCCTAAAACTACTAAACATCCAGTCCTCAAAATTTTTTGACCATTTGTGTGGGACATCAGAGGCAATGCTCATGAGTAGATAAAACTGGAGCATACTAATAGTAATCTTATTCTTGCCAGTTCAATGAATGCTTAAAGGGTTTGAAGATTTGAAGTTATCTCCTTTTCCTGTTGTGATTGAGTATTCTCTATGGGATTGTGGGGGTCCCAGTAGTCCAAGCTCCACCAATCAGTAATCTTATCACTAGGGTATAACTTGAAATCTTGGTTCAATATCTTTGAAGTTTTAGAACATGGCCTCTTTAGAGCTGGCTATTAAAACATTCCAATGTGTGCTTTCTTACCTTTTCTCTTGGCTGAATGTCTCTTGATAAATGTGCCAACTTATTTCAACCAGCTATTCAAGACAGTATTGTTTCACAATATTGTATTACAAAGTGTAATGCTATATGTTTCTATAAATGACTAGTAATTGTGAATTGCAGCCTCTCAAGGGTTTTGTTAGCATGTTACAATATTATATTGCAATGGTTTCATGAGAAATAGGAGTCCCTAACCAAATTCAAGCAAAGTTAAGGGCTCAAACCATTAAGGATTTATCCTAAAAGTTAAATTTGAAGACAGACTGCCTCAGCCCTCATGCACATGGCAAAGTAGCATCCTAAAGAGCCCTGTATATGGCAACTCACATGCTTGGTTTTCCCTCTGACTGTGGCCATATGGTACTTTAACCCATTTATGCCGGAGGTTATACATTTTTCAGTTCCAATAATGGAACTCTAAGCATAAATGGGTTAACCTGGAAAGCATTGCTTAGTAATAGAAGATTTTGTCCTTCATGTGCAAATCATCATGGAAGTGTAAGGTGATGAGACAGTAGCATTACATTTTCTTCCTTCTGCAAAAGAAACTGGTTTGTCTGGTATTTCACTCTCTTAATGTAAAGTTTTATATATTTGTACTTTGCAGGACGTCGAAATCTTAGATTAATTATGGAGTATCTACCATACGGAAGTCTAAGGGATTACCTTCAGAAACACAAAGAAAGGCTAGACTTCAAGAAACTGCTGCAATATTCCACCCAGATATGCAAGGTAATCCTTACATAGGTGATTAGAGTAGAGTATGACCTGTCCTATGTTGTCTATTACTGAGGAATATGCAGTACATTATAATTTCAGTGTGTCTATGACCTTTTTTATTTCTTCCCAAAAATAAATGTTTCCCAATTGTGGTGTTTTTACCAAAATGGGGCATGATGTTGCAGTTCTAGTGATGCATTTGTGGGGTGCTGAGGGGCCTCCTTTTGACAAATGCTGTCCTGGCAAATGTAGTTGTCTGTTTATTAAAGTAGAATATTCACCAATACATATTAAATGGTAAAAGACATGGGAAAATATGATTTAGGGATTTGAATGGAAGGTGGCTCAAACACTAGCTGAGCCAAACATCTGTTGCCAATACAAATAAAATCTTAAGATGCTTCTCTTCATATGTGGTCAATTGGTTTCCCAATTTATTATTCTGGCTAACTAAATGCTTTTTGAGCAGCATTTGTGACGTTAATATATATTGTAATATCCCTTATTATCAGATTTTAGCTCCTTTCTGTGAAATCTTGAGCTGAAATCCTCTTCAATCTTGTCATATAAAGATGAGAATCTTATAATTCATATGACACCAGAAGTACTATTCTATGCTTTATGCTTTCCAAGCTATAACTGTCTAAGGGCCAGTTCACACGGAGTTTACGGGCGCGCATTCTGGCACGTATACACGTGTCAGAATGTGAGCGCTCAAAACAGATCCCATTCATTTCAATGGGTTCGTTACAGGCATATTACGCGCGTAACGACCCATTGAAATGAATGGGATCTGTTTTGAGTGCTCACATTCTGATAAGTGCCAGAATGCGCGCCCGTAAACTCTGTGTGAATTGGCCCTAAGGTGACCTCCTTTATTCATTCATTCATATGTCCTATTTCATATTTATTTAAAGGGGCTCTATCAGCAAAATCATGCTGATAGAGCCCCACATATGCGTGAATAGCCTTTAAAAAGGCTATTCAGGCACCGTAAATGTTATATTAAACTACCCCCCAGTTTTAAAATAATACCCTAAAAAAGAATGTGGTCTACTTACGCATCGTGCACGCTGGGCGGGCATTCAGGGTGTGTCTTCTTCTTCATCCACGCCTCCTCTTCCTGCGATGTCCTCGGGTCCCGTCCTCCGGCGCTCGCGAACTGACATTGATATAAAAAAATGGCCTGGGCGCATGCACAGTAGCCGTAGTAGAAGCCGCATGCTACTGTGCATGCGCCCAGGCCATTTTTTTATATCAATGTCAGTTCGCGAGCGCCGGAGGAGGACGGGACCCGAGGACATTGGAGGAAGAGGAGGCGTGGATGAAGAAGACGGCGCACCCTGAATGCCCGCCCAGCGTGCACGATCCGTAAATAGATCACATTCTTTTTTAGGGTATTATTTTAAAACTGGGGGGTAGTTTAATATAACTTTTACGGTGCCTGAATAGCCTTTTTAAAGGCTTCACGCATATGTGCATGATTTTGCTGATAGAGCCCCTTTAACAGACTCTCAATGAATTTTTCTAACCATGGTTTTAATTATCTTGCGGTCCTAAAATACAACATAACCTGCTTATTCTCTATTATAATGGTGTATTATTTAGCACCAATATGCTTACATGTCATAGATTATGTTAACAAAAAAAGCATAATATATAACTTTTGTTTACAAAATGGCTATGGAACACACAGTTGTTGAGAAGTAATGTATTTTACAGGGTATGGAATATCTAACAATCAAGAGGTACATTCATAGAGATTTGGCAACTAGGAATATTTTAGTGGAAAACGAAAACAGAGTGAAAATTGGGGACTTTGGACTGACAAAAGTGCTACCACAAGACAAAGAGTATTACAAAGTTAAGGAGCCTGGTGAAAGTCCCATATTCTGGTAGGTGGAATGGGAGTAATTTTTTGAAATTCATGAAATTCTGGCTATAACTAAAGTATATTTCAGCGGCTTTAATTTTCTTTGTTATATTTGTCATTCTGTTTTTAGGTATGCACCAGAAAGTTTGACTGAGAGCAAGTTCTCTGTAGCCTCAGATGTCTGGAGTTTTGGAGTTGTTCTCTATGAACTGTTTACATATAGTGAAAAAAACAAAAGCCCACCATCAGTAAGAAATATGCTATAATACTATATCAAACCTGTGTTTAAGGGTACATTTTATAGTTACAGTGTATAACTGGAATATGTAATAACTCTGTGTCTCCAGTGATATCTTCCAACATTTGTGATCCTTGCTCATGGTCCCCATACTGTCCAGTGTATTGTCTTGTACAGAAGGGTATTATAAGCTTATGACCAAAGTATTTTAAATTCATGAAGAATTGACTGAGATATGGACCAAATTAGCCAGATGTAAAGCCGAAAAACAGAAACCCAATCTGCTTAAAAAGCAGTTACCCATCATTGGTTTCCGCCCAAAAAATTTTGGAGAGAAAAGTGCTACTTTCAGGACTTTTCTCTCCTCATTTTTCAAGTGGATTCGGTGACGGAATCCCTGATCAGATACCGGGCGCGGGTGTGAATATAGGCAGCCCGTAATAGAAATGTATTGAAGAAGGCCTGGAAGCCTTCAATAGGCTCCTGTCTGTCATGGGCACAGGTAACTGCTGCCAGATCTTGTTCCAGGGGACAGTGATGCTGTGAATCAAGAGAGCGCCCACATGCAGACATTCATTCAAAGTCACTTCTGAATGGGGGATGGTAAAGCTTAATATCTTTGATCAAAGAGGATCGCAGATATCACTAACTGATGGGTCCCTGCTGTGTAATACAGTTGAGATCCGCTCATCTCCTGAACAGATGCCATCTTTGAAGTGCCAACATTTGCTGTAATAGTATGGTGGATGTCGGTAGCGGTTAAAAGCAAGATTGCAATCTATGGATCTATGCCGAACCAAAACTTACCACTCTTATAGTAACTACTCCAACTGCAGTTTCACCGCCCGACTCCTGCTCTGGCTAAACTGTTAGGTGTTTTTGCAGAAACCCCAAGAAGGAGTTATAGGCCAAACTGTATGGGGTTAATTATAAACCTCAACATTGTTATTTATTAGGTAACCATCTCTAGCCCCTTTTTTTTTACATGCTGATATTGTATTTAGCATCACTACCTTTTAGGGTATGGCATTCCATAGCAGGGCTATGGAGTAAGGGTTCGGGTCAAGTCAGAAAAAAGTTCCCAACTCCAGCTTCAAAATAAAATGTTTAATTATCTTTAACAATATTGTACAATTATTGGTATTGTGTAATTATTTAGGTAGTTTGCATACTTTCATAGGAATTCAATCACTGACTAGTGAATTAGAGGATCTTTACTGCCTCTGATTGACCATGGCTTTCAGCCACTTATGATGGAGTAGGAGCAGGAGTCTTGAGTCGGGCTGTGGGGAAAAATAGAGGAGTCTGAGTCAGTGGTTTGGCTTGCTGGCTTTATGGCCTTTTTCCATAGTTTTACTACTTTAATGCTACATTCACATGACTGCGGTACTAAATGGCTATGAAAATGGCCGTTTTCACAGATCCCATACACTCACCGGCCACTTTATTAGGTACACCATGCTAGTAACGGGTTGGACCCCCTTTTGCCTTCAGAACTGCCTCAATTCTTCGTGGCATAGATTCAACAAGGTGCTGGAAGCATTCCTCAGAGATTTTGGTCCATACTGACATGATGGCATCACACAGTTGCCGCAGATTTGTCGGCTGCACATCCATGATGCGAATCTCCCGTTCCACCACATCCCAAAGATGCTCTATTGGATTGAGATCTGGTGACTGTGGAGGCCATTGGAGTACAGTGAACTCATTGTCATGTTCAAGAAACCAGTCTGAGATGATTCCAGCTTTATGACATGGCGCATTATCCTGCTGAAAGTAGCCATCAGATGTTGGGTACATTGTGGTCATAAAGGGATGGACATGGTCAGCAACAATATTCAGGTAGGCTTTGGCATTGCAACGATGCTCAATTGGTACCAAGGGGCCCAAAGAGTGCCAAGAAAATATTCCCCACACCATGACACCACCACCACCACCAGCCTGAACCGTTGATACAAGGCAGGATGGATCCATGCTTTCATGTTGTTGACGCCAAATTCTGACCCTACCATCCGAATGTCGCAGCAGAAATCGAGACTCATCAGACCAGGCAACGTTTTTCCAATCTTCAATTGTCCAATTTCGATGAGCTTGTGCAAATTGTAGCCTCAGTTTCCTGTTCTTAGCTGAAAGGAGTGGCACCTGGTGTGGTCTTCTGCTGCTGTAGCCCATCTGCCTCAAAGTTCGACGTACTGTGCGTTCAGAGATGCTCTTCTGGCTACCTTGGTTGTAACGGGTGGCTATTTGAGTCACTGTTGCCTTTCTATCAGCTCGAACCAGTCTGGCCATTCTCCTCTGGCATCAACAACGCATTTCCGCCCACAGAACTGCCGCTCACTGGATGTTTTTTCTTTTTCGGACCATTCTCTGTAAACCCTAGAGATGGTTGTGCGTGAAAATCCCAGTAGATCAGCAGTTTCTGAAATACTCAGACCAGCCCTTCTGGCACCAACAACCATGCCACGTTCAAAGGCACTCAAATCACCTTTCTTCCCCATACTGATGCTCGGTTTGAACTGCAGGAGATTGTCTTGACCATGTCTACATGCCTAAATGCACTGAGTTGCCGCCATGTGATTGGCTGATTAGAAATTAAGTGTTAACGAGCAGTTGGACAGGTGTACCTAATAAAGTGGCCAGTGAGTGTATGTTCGAGTGTATTGAGGGATCCATGATATGGACTGTCTGGTAAAAAATAGAACATGACCTATTTTTTGGCGGTCCATTAAAATTGACTGTCAAAGAATTGGTCATGTGACTAGCCCCCATTCACATACAGTGAATTAAATGCAGCCATGTGAGGACTGTTATTGTTGTATGAATATAGGCTAAATGTAAAGAGTTTTTTCCTATAAAGACACCTAAACCTCATCAACTTCATGTACAAATAACATACCCATGGTCCTTTGTACACTTCTTGAACGAAATAATGTGCCAGATGTTTGTGCTGACCATGCACGTATTTATACTGTAAATCAGAGCCCCTCTAAGTTGTCTTTTTTCCAAACTGAACAAGTCCAATTTTTGTAGCCTCTCATACAAAAGACCTTGCATCCCATTTAATAATCTGGTTGCCCACCTGCTTTTCTGTATCTTTTTTAGATTCTTTAGATTTTTCCGATTCTAGATGTCACTTTATTAAAATTGACCTTCCTTGTAATAAGTTCGTATAATAGAAAAACCAAGAGACAATTGTGTTTTGGATGGAGTTACTTTCTACTTTTCTAGGCTTGCACTACTTCAATAACCTGTCAACAAACCATTTTTTGGTCCTTTTCAGGAATTCATGAGGATGATTGGCAATGATAAACAGGGGCAAATGATTGTATTCCACCTAATAGAGCTGCTGAAGAATAATGGAAGACTACCACAACCAGACGGGTGTCCTAGTGAGGTACTACATTTGGTTCTAATTTATGACAGATGCCTTTTCAGTAGTCATAGCAGTGTTAGTGTATGTTCACATGTAGCAGATATGACCTTTTTGTTGATTTATGAAGCTACTACCATACCTCATGGTGAAACTGTGTACTTCTTTTTTTGTTTGTCAAAGTGACACAGTTTTGTGACTATTGCTTTACAGTGGTTGAGATGTTGCACTTCAGACCTGTATATACCTCTGTGTGCTTTGTACACATTGTCACATAAATACTAGCTGTTAAATAGTGTTATATCTCCTTTTATATAATCGGCCTCCTTGCTATCCAGAGCAGCGCCCAGGGAATAGGCACATACCATGGCAAAATCTAATAATCATTTTAACCAGTAATTCTGCAGCCCTCTGCTATTATTGTGTCCATTATATATGGCAAGTAAACGTCAAAGAAAACACGTCACGTGAAAATTCAATGTAATCTGTAGGCATTATGGTATAGAGTAGGAGGAACTGATCAAACTGATACATAGTCTTGTAGAATAAGATTCAATATATCTATTCATTTACTGCATACAGCTATACTTTTTTTTTCTTTTTAGCTTAGTTATCAAGTGGGAATTGGCAGCTATTTCTGTATATATTGTCAAAGCGGGCAGGCCGAAAATAACAGATTAGGACTTAACCACCAAGCTTAGAAAAGATTTCTATCAATAAATGTTATACTGAATCTTTTCCTACATAACTATATATTAGACTGTTTAGTTCATCCTTCTGTTTGGATTAGATTGCATTTTCAGTGTGACCCCTTCCCTTTAAGATTTGTCAAGGGTATTATTAGAAGCATTGGGCTCCATAATAGGCCCCTGCCCTTTCCATCTGTTGACAGTACAAATACAGTAAAGCAAACAGCTACTACTTGAACATAGACAAAGGAAGGGTCATGTTATATATCAGATTTTCTGCACAAAGGAGAAGCAAACAACAGAAAGTTAACACCATGCTTTCTTCCCCTGCACCTACGTGGGTCCCTCGGCCTCTGGGTACACCTCTGCTGCTTCAGCTATAATTATGCCCATGATAAATGCCTTTGTTTATTTTGAGTATGTATCTTATATACAATACAATGTGTTATGTTATAGTCTATGGAATAGTAGCTTGAAGGTTTTTAGCAGGGCAGGATATTGGATAATGAGTAATAATTACAATTCTATCACAAGGTATTTGTTTGGCCTCACTTTCCTTCTCTACACACTAATGCTGGTGCATATATAATAAAAGCAAGGTAACAGCAAGGGTCTTAGGTCAAGTTCACACAGCGGAAAATGACGAGGCATGTGAGGAGGACATCGGCCTCAGATTCTGCTTCGTTTTCCACTGTGGCTTTTCTTCACTGATTAGGCCTCAAGGAATGGACCCAATTATTTGGATGTCTTGAGCCACAGACTCTACTGCTGAATCCATATTGGAATCCACAGCAAGTTTGGGCTGAACACTTATGTTTTTTCATCATCCTGCTCGGAGTCTGATTTTGGAGTCGAATCTGCCTCAAAATCAGCAGCAGATTCTGCAGTGCGAATGGGCCCTAACTGTCAGGCTTCTTTAGCTTAGCACTGTCTACATTTGTAAACTGTAGCAAAAAGTTTTGAAAAACATTGCAAAGAAGTGGCAAAGATATCAAATGTGAATCATTTTGTTTCCCCAGATTTATCACATCATGAACGAGTGCTGGAATAATAATATCAGCCAACGTCCTTCCTTTAAGGATCTTACTGTAAAAGTTGAGCGAACCCGGGATTGTATGGGAGCATGAGAGTTGCATGAGTCATATATGGACTTAGCCTGCATTTTTTGAAACAGAATGTAATGCATCACTGAAAATCTCTTCTGGTACGGACAAATCTTACTTGCTTCAGAATGAAAACATCAGTGACATGTGCAGTTATTGTGCTGGCCAAGTTTGCTTAGATACAGTAAGCAAACGCACTTATCTGAGACATCACATTCTTCAAGCAAATCAGCAACTGAATCCATGGAAAATCCTTGTGAATGGAGAATTCTGCGTTCACAGTGCACGGAGACAAATGCATCTTCTGTACCTATGAGGAGAATCCTGAAGGGCACAGAATCTTTGTACAGTCAGTTACAGACTTTACATGACCTTTTTCAAGGGCTTTTGTTGAATCTAGCACACATCGGACATTTGAATATGTATATTGGTCATTTTCTGTAAATTTGCTGAATAATATATTTAATACATTTTCAACAGATCTAGGTATGTATCATACCATTTTCTAGCAATATGAAACGTAAAACAACAAGAATTGGCTTCTGTGAGTCATGTTAAAGGGATCAAGCATCACCATTTCACACTTCCACAAGTGCTTTGAAAGGAATAGGGCAAACATCCAGCCAGCCAGTAAACAGTTCTGTGTGTGTATGTCTGTACACACACGTCTTGTATGCTCGCTGTTTAGTGAATTGGCTGTGGGCAGAATTTTTTTTTTTTTTATTGATTTATGACCCAATTATACAAAGTTGCAATGACTTCAGTTTTCTTATGACTTTGCAGTGGACTGGTTGCCATGTTTTTTTCCTCTGAAGATGACAATGAATGGCTTGCAGAAGTCACTTAGACACTTCACTTCAAATAAGAGTGGTCTTTAATTCTTTTGTTCGGACACCCTTTGAAGTGCCACGTTAGAATCTGTGAAATAGACTTAAATGAAATGTTTAAAATGCAGTCCAACCTGCAGTCACCATTTTCTAGATCAGAGATGAGCAGATATATCTTTTTCCACCAATATGTAGCTCATTCTACTTACTGTAGTTACTTCCAGGTTCCTTCTAAGGCTATGCCATCCCATTATAGTGCTGGGGATTGTCCCTTCCTTTAGAAAAAAACAAAACAAAACCCATTTCTTTATTGTGTGGGGTTTTCCCCCTTTTTTTTTTCTTTGTTTTGGTTAATCCTTATCATAGGAAAGCCTCAGATTAAAGGAACACTAAACATAGAAAATTTAAAAAAAAATTCCCAGCTCTGCCTCCTCAGTTTCCTTTGATTTTATTGTGTCTCTTATTATAATTCACACTGAGAAATATATAGAAATGTGTGTGTCCCATGAGCTCAGCCACAGGACCACCTTTCCCTCTTCATCCTCACTGTTCTGTGTGTGGCCGTAAAGCTCTATACACTTGAGCGAAAAGTCAATTCATTTTGGCCAACCATTGAATTGTTTGAAGAAGTAACGCTAGAGTGCGTGAGGTGGTTTTTTTTTTTTTTTGTTATCTCTGAGAGACCACCTTATTCCTACCTGTTTCGTGAATGTGATTGAGGGTTAACGGAATATATTGCAGTTGATCATTATCTTGTGTTTATGGCCAGCTTAAGAAAACTGGCTAGAACAAGAATCAAGTAGGAAAAAAAGAATGTCATGCACCACTCCCTTCAACTGGAGTCTAGCTAAAGATGGAGTAGATCAACAGAAGTTTAGGCCTTTGTGTTTTCTGCAGGATCCTACAGAAAATGCTGCATGCTGACACATCGTAAGGGCAAGATTATCTCCTGCTTCTTTTTAGAATTCATTTCTAGGTTTGGTGTTCCTTTCATAGGCGTTATTCACTGCCCACTAAGCTTCAATATGAGATACAGCCCATGTGCAAGAGTTTCTAGAAAAACAGCAGCCCTTTTTTTTATGTTTTATATTTTTTTATTATTATTATTAATATTATTATTATTATTATTAAGTTGCATACAACTCCTTTAAACGTGTGTTGCTACTTACCATTGTGCCTTTTGTAAATTGTACTTCGCACATACATTCAAAGTGTTACACATCTGTAATGAGAAAACAAGCACTGAAGCAGCGGTAAGATGACCTCACATAAAGAGTTGGGAGGAACACTGCGTGTGAAAAACCTATTGAACTTTATTATGTAGATTTTTAGGCCACAAAATATGTATCTTCAGTTAAAGTATCCAAATCCAGTTTATTGAAAATGTAAGAGACAAAAATTTACTTTGTAGCATTCTTAAGTGTGTACAGTGTAAGGAGGGGGGGGGGTCTTCAATTTTAAGTAACGAAAGAGGGTCATAACTTTTCTTATACATAAAATGTTCAAGTTGTCAAACAAGGGTATTTACTTTCTAACATAACTTTGTTTGTTGCAGATTTTTCTGATTATAATGGCCCTTCTGAACAGGGAACTGTGCACCGCTCCATTCTCTTAAGCAGAACTTTTGCACTTTCCTACACAGAAGGTGACCTTAGGCATGGGTGAGCAGGAAAGTATTGAAGAGGCAACTGCTCCTTCTTTCTTGTGATCTTGAGTGTTTCCACAAGTCAGGCACTCTCACACATCTTAACGTAATGGTATATTGTTGCGATATGCTATAATACTGTGTGATAAGGATATCCTTTTAGAAACATTGCTATTACAATTGAACTTGTGTTAGAAAATGGAGTATGTACAATAATGGAAATGTCTGTCCAATGTATAAACAAATGATGTCTCGGTAATGAGAAAAATGATGCCATAAAGTTGAAACTTTAGTAAGTATGTTCATCAACAAAAAAAAAAACTCCACTACAGGAACAATACATGACCTTCAATGTAGACATGTAAACTATAGATGTTTTTGTTCTAGTTTCCAACTACTAGCTGCACTGAAAGAACTAGAAAGAAAATACAGATTTTTTTTTATTTTATTTTGCAGACTATGGTTTTTTGACTAAATCTCTAAAAAGATAAACTTTTTTTTATAAATAGAAAACACAAGTAGCCACATTGGTGTCATTTACAATACAAAAGTAGTAGACCTTCTATACTAAAAAGCAAATACTGAGTGACCACTTTCTTAACAGGTTTCCAACCAGCAGTAAACATGTATATCATAATTGGGAGCTCCAATGCTATGATGTCCATTTAGGTCATACCGTCAATGCACCCCCAAGATCAGCTGCAGGAGCGTGGTATGTTACACAACCCTGTCCCTGCTCCATCTGCTGGAATTGTTGGTAATTCCAAACCCCTTAGATGATGTGGTCAATAGTGACTGTGGCATTTCTGTGGTTAGACATGTCCATAACGATCTGATCTATAAATTCATTGTTATTTTACTTCCACAGAAAACCATGTAAAAAAAAAAAAAAAGGCGCCAGAATCACTGTTTCATGTAGGTCCCACTTCCAAAAATGGAAATAAAACCAAAATATTAATTGTATTTAGCCAAAATAATACCATTAGAAACATTAACTAGATAACATTATCTCTTCTCTGTTGAACAAAGAGATAAAATTTGGATTACAATTGATGTCTAACACAATCAAGTCCATGTTGGGAATGTAGGAAGAGTGGGGCAGATTTACTAATATTTTATCTGCACCAGATTTATCACAGTCGCTGATGCTAGTTGATAACTTTACATTTATTTGTTGTCTTACTTTACTGTACACTGAAAAAGGTGCCAGAATTTTAGCACACTTTTTGGTGCACATTATAATATCTTAAAGGAGTTGGCCATGATATTTTAGTATGGGGCAGTAGGCTGAGAAAGGTGAAACCTCGAAACATAAAAACCAATACTCGCCTGTTCCTGGTGCTTCTGTATCCCCCACACCTGTCTGGTCGAATGGTGCCCTGGCACATGTTCAGTCTGAAGTCCCCAATACATGTGACCGGCACCAGTGATGTATGTAAGTAATGTCACGGGTACGTTCCATTGATTGGCCTCATGTGAGGTGAGGACTTCCGCTGGATCGGACAGCAGCAGGGGACAGGTGAGTATCATGGGTTATTTTTTTTTTTAAGGTTTCAGATTCCCAGCATTAAGATATCCTGTACAACCCCTTTAAAGCCCCCGACACACAAGGGCTGATAAAGCATGATGGAGTGAAATTAAGAATATAATGATAAGCAAAATTAAATACATTTTTTTTTGTTTTCTTTTCTTTTTAAGGCAGGGGACCCATGGGCCGGAAATGCCACGATTTGCTGCCGTGGGGAAAATCGCAGCATTTTACAGTAACTGCAAAGTGGATGGGATTCATGCGAATCCCATGCCCACTTTGCGTTTAAAACCGCAGCACGAACACGCTTCCATTTCCAAAACCGGCACGTTTTTGGAAATTGCAGCATGTCAATCATATCTACGGAAATGCCGGCGGCTTCCCCGTAGAAATAATGGTAACAGAAAGTCCGCGGAGGAAAACTCCATGAACTTTCTGTTTAAAGCGCTGCGGGAAGAACCGCAATGCATTCCCGCCGTGGTTTTTCCTGCAGCGCTTTATAGCTATGGGTCGTCCCGTGGGGCCTTAGCCTTAAGGAGATGTCCTATCTTTATTTGAACATGTGCTCCATAGAAGTTGATCTGGACATATCCTACAGACCTTTTGTGGGGATTCCTTGACTTCTGCTAGTAAAAAGAGATCTGAATGAAATTAAAGTATTGCTAAATAATTTATTTATGCTTTTTTAACCATCTGTGTCCCATTACGTTTTCCCATTCTATAAGGAAAAGGCTTTCATATGGCATCACTAGAAATCCTCATACTCATGCTGGAACATACAGTATATCTTTCTACCCTTAGCAGATTTGTATTTATTTATGTCACAACCAGACCCTATTGTTAACCCTCCGCACGTGACGGCAGGAGTTTATAAATGTAGCACATCAATTTAGCTCACATCATCCAGAAAATAAAGGTCTCCGCATTGATCCGTGGCTATCGGTGATGAAAGCCTATCACATTCACAGCACACTTTCTCTTATTATGAAGGGCATTTACTTTTGCAGTAGAATGATTCAGTATATGCATATGTACTGACCTCATATTACCTCAGAATATTGTTAATGTTATATTTAAGTTGTTAGCTGTGCCAGTATGTACGTGTAGCAGGTTTTTAATTAAAATGTGTTTTGTTCATATTGCATCATGTCTTGTTTTTTAAGTCTTCCCACAATAGGATCCTTTGAAATATCAGATTTTTGTCAGTCGCATTAGTGCAAGTTCACACTAATGTCCTGTATATGCAGGTCCCAGTGCCTATATATGAGCAGAGCTTATGGCTCCAGTATAAGGCCACCAGTCTATTGAAATAATTGGGATTTGTGGAAACCTAATAGTGGGAATGCTCTTTTGAATCTCTGTTTTGCGATGTTCTTACTTCTCTTGCCTCTACTTGTACATAGCGTGGCCTTTTTCCCTAAATAGAATACATTTGTTCTATGCCGAATCTCACCTGCTTCTGTTTGCATTTTAAGGTAAAACCGTGTAAAGAATGGATTTGTAAAACCTATTTTATGTCTGTATAATATTTCTCAGGGATATGTAAATACTTCTATATGTAATTTGCGATCTTCCAAAAGAAAGAAAATTAAGTGGCTTGTTTTCTTCATAAATATAAAATCTAGCAAAATGCGGTGAATTTGGTTCCTCTTTTGTTGATAAGTCAGAAATGCTTTTAAAGTTGTGTTTTTATTTCTGGAAGGAAAGGTCACTATTGATTTGGCTGTGTTTTTTGTGATTTCCATTTTTTTTTTGTTTTGCCACAGCTATTGATTACTTTATTTGGGACTGTATAAGCAAATGAGCTTTAGCCTTTAATAAAGACATTTTTTAAGAAATAAGTTGTTTGTATAATTAAATCATAAAATCTGCATTAGGAAAAATATCTTTGTAACATGTTAAAATGTTAACGCTGCTTATCAATTAGTAGGCCAGTAATTAAAAGAAATAAGATGATGTGTATTGTTAACTTCCCCCAAATATCTGCTTATTAAACATGGCCTTCCATGATTTTTTGGGACGGTGAAACCCAGTGTCGGAATAGATCCTAAGATATATTTTAATCCACAACCAGCTAATGTTTGGTCATGTTCACCAGGAGTAAAATATCTCCTGTAGTATGGCATACACTAAAGTAACTGGGTACATGCAGGAACTGGTTGGGCAATACAGACCAGCACCTGAGGAATCTGATCAGTAGTGAAAAGCCCAGGTAGCCCCTTGAGGCCCGGGCCTCATGTAGTTTGCCCGCAGCGAAAATGCCATGGAAAAAGCGTAGCATTTTACAGTAACTGTGCAGTGGATGGGATTCCAGCAAATCCCATCCCACAGTGTGGTAAAATTGCAGCATGTTGAATAATACCTACGGAAATGGCGGCAGTTTCCCTATAATAATAACTGAAGCAGAAAGGCCACAGAGGAAACCTCTGCGAACTTTCAGTGACAAGCGCTGCGGGAAAAGACATGATGTGTTGCCGTTGGGGTATTTCCCGCAGCGCTTTCTTTTTTGTTTTTTTGCTGTGGGGCCTTAGCCTAAACAAGTTCAGGTGTGTTTGTGTCTCACATTCGTGATCATGTGTGAAGATCAGGTGCAGATATATCCATTATACTATTTCTCTGCATAGACTCCACTCCTGACATTGGCTTACTTCTGCAGGCAGAAGACGGAAACCTGTCATGCCGAGTCCGGCCGTGGTGAGCGCTTTGAGCACTCCTTGGCAAAACCAGTTTTTTAAAACCGGACACAGAGTACTGCATGTCCGACTCTGTGTCAGGTTTAAAAAAAAAACTTTCACCGCGGAGTGCTCAAAACACTAACGGGTGTTCAAATGAATGGGTTTGAAAAATTTCACCCAGTTTTGTGCAGGAAACGGAAACCTGCAGAACGGAGTGCCAGGCGCAGATGTGAACGAGCCCTTACAAATACTGATGCAATGAGGAAGTATAGGTGTAGTCAAAACGGACAAGCACAGTTGCACATAATATTACGTCTAGAACAAACAATCGGCTCAATATCTCAGAGGTGTTACTACATTAAACAACAAATAAATACTGAGTACCCAACAGATGTAATACTTATATTTGGCCACATGGTGGCAACAAGGACAAATGTTAAAAAAAAAAAAAAAAAAAAAAAAAAGCTAAATCTTTGTCATTATTAGGCTGTATTCAGACTGAGTAACGCTGGCGTTTTTTGTGCTTATTTTTGCGCGTAGCGCCGCGTTAACGCGGCGCTATTTTGCGGTGGCGTTGCCTGGCGTTAACGCGGCGCTATTTGCAAAAATAAGCACAAAAAACGCCAGCGTTACTCAGTGTGAATACAGCCTTATTATGTATTTAGAGCCAATACAAGTTGCCTGCTATCCCTGAAAATAGTGAAATAAGGTACGCAGAATATAAAAATTGTTGACTTGGACCACGTAAGATGATATAACGAAATATCATTACACAGCGATCCTTATTTGCATTTTTCCCTGTAGGCTTTCAAGGTAACTGCCCTATAATAGTCACGCATAAATAAATTTTAGAAGCAACTTATATATAAATAAAAGAAAATAATATATACAAACCTGTTTAATCTCTGACACTTTGGCAGTCCCCTCTGGTCTCAGTTTGCTTCCATGCATCTTATCATATACCGTCTTTTGTGTTTGGGGAACTTTTTTGTAATTTTTTTTTTTTTTTTTAACTTCTTTCAGTTCCTTTTAGGAGAGAACTGGCTGTAAAGTCTCTCCTTGTCAATACCACAAGTGTTGCCAATGAGAGTCCATTCCATACACAGCGGGTAGGTTTATCAAGCAAAATACACCAGAATTTTGCCAAATTTGCACTAAAAAAAAACCTTATAACATGATGTGCTCGACATTTACCAAGTGTTTTGTGTTTGCACGACACAGTGTGCCAAAGATTTTTAAGCCAACTAGTATGTGATGTAGTGTTAGTCTAGAGATTTAGTAAATCTTCCTATGTGTATAATGTGTATTATCTACACTATGTACATCTAGTGTTTCATGCACAGACTAATTTATATTGATAAGCTACACTAGGTAACATTTCTAAAGTCCCTGCCAGCTTTATCCATTAATATTGAGCTCTCCAGTGGTTACTACAGGCGTCTTCTACAGCATCTCTCTACAGCTTGTCTCTCACAATGTTGTTGTTTTAGGCAAAGGCCCCACAGTGCAGAAAACCAGATTTCTTTGTTGCAGATTTTGCTGCGGTATTTTTTTTTCTTAGCCAAAGCCAGGAGTGGATTTAGCAGAATGGAAACGTACTAGTGATTCTTTTGCATTTCCTTTTGTAGACACTCTTGACATTGTCTCAAAAAAGCGCAGCAAAATCTGCACAAAAAAGGCTTTCCACAATGTGGAGCTGAAGCCTTAAGTAAAAATATGTAAAAAATAGCCTAGAACTCATGCAAAACAATACAGCCCTTCAAGAGTTACTATCAAAATGATAGTATAGGGAAGGAGATCTATTTAAAGTCTGTACCAAAGTTAAAAACTAAAATATAAAAAATATGAAAAACACACTAGAGGGAACTTATCAATCCCCCTGTACCAGTTTTCTTACACCGAATGGGCGTCGTAAGTTCTGTGCAAAGGCGACCTGAGGATATTAAAAAAGCTTAAATGGACATATTAAAAGGACAGTGAGTGTGCTTACTGTCCTGCTGCTACAATACTGAAGCTTTTATGGAATGACGGTAACTCATTGTTAGGGTGCATGCACACTACGTAAAGCCGGGCGTGTATGAGAGCCGTACACGCCGGCGTTACAGCAGGGCTGCCGAACACTTCCCATTCACTTCAATGGGAGCGCTCGTAAACGCCGCTGTTACGAGCGCTCCCATTGAAGTGAATGGGAAGTGTTCGGCAGCCCTGCTATAACGCCGGCGTGTACGGCTCTCATACACGCCCGGCGTTACTCAGTGTGCATGCACCCTTAGTTTGGCTGTGTAATTTGTTTCATCCCAGCTCAATTGCATTCATGAAACCATGCTATTGTGATGGATGTAGTTTGCCGTTGTCTTGCCTGAAATATATAAGGCTACACACGATTGAGATGCAAAAGAGCCATGACAAACGTCCATTTTTCACAGCCATCTTGCACCCAAGGGCTCCCGTTTTCATGGATTCCTTATACATTTGAATGTATGGAGGGATCCATGAAAACATACAAAAATAGAACGTGACCCATATTTTGAACAGACTGTCAAAATAAGTCATGTAAATAGCCCCCATTCACTTCCATTGAATTTAATGCTGCAGATTATTATTATTTTAAATAGAAAAAGGTCTGTTTATTGCTATTAATGTGTTAATAATCACACCTAAATACCTTTAGCAGTGTTTTGATTGATTTCTGGGTTTCTCTGGGACCTCCTGACATCATCTGCATTTGTTTACATACTGTAGCTTCCTGTTTGTTTATCCTAAAACTACCATGATGCCTTGCTCTTCATTCAGTTCCCCTTCTCACTCCCTCACACCCTCCCTCTCTCACTCATACATGCCCCCTCTGTCTCCATAGCTAGCCCACCCAATACTAACCCTTCTCAACTAACTCAGCCCACACACCTCCCACCCCATCATACTTAGCGGTCTTCCTGGAGTGCAGACATTGTGCTGTAACTGGCACTGCAGATCTATTACACAGATGTGGGAGGCCTGAAGTGCAGAGCCGGCATCTCTTCCGCTCCAGTTGCTTACTGGAGCTGGGCGCAACGTGACTTCTGGAAGTGATGCAATGTCTCTGCTCTGGAGCGGAAGGAAGAGAAAACAGGTAAGTATTGTGTGCCTGTTTCCCACCACACTGCGCATGCTGGCATTCTGGCACTATTTTGCTGGTGGTGGGGGTTTCTGGGGGTGGGGGTGGCCTTCAGAGAGTGATGTGTCGAGCTTGGAGCCAGAGGAAATGGTAAGTACAATGGAACTGGGGGGTGGAACCAGGCCTTTACAGAGGATATGGATTACACGGATTACACTGAGGACCTGTTACGTCAGCGGAAAGGTTAAAAAAATGTAATGTATGGAGGTCACGTGACCTACACATATTACTGACAAACTATCCAATAATAAGAAAAATATAGATTACAAAGTTAGAGGAGGGGACACTTTAGTTCATGATGTTATTTACTGTCGTGTGAATGTAATATTAATAATACATTATATTTTTTCAGAAAGAACGCACCCGATGTCCATTTAAATCAATGTAAAATGTCACGGACACAGCTAGTGTCCGCTACTAATGTCTGCACAAGATTTTGAACGGACATTAGCAGCGGACACTAGCTGTCGGACACCGACGGTGGTGTGAACGCTCCCTTATATAGCAACAACATATTCCACAGCACTTTACTAATCCTAGGGTTACAGTACAGATTAAATGACGTGTCAGAGTAATAAATCAATTCGCACAAAAGGACTGAGAGCCCTGCTCACAAGAGCTTACACTCCATGAATTAGAGGGGGTGGCATATGAGGTAGCAGGGGCAGTATAAGAGGTAGCATTGCTTATACAGTATGCAGCATCCTAGTGGACACAGCTAACATAACTTTTATGTTATTGCGTTATGTGCCACTGGTTGTGAATATGTTATTTTATGTGTTTACAGCTTCCCTTATGTGTCACCCCCATGTAATTTCACAGAAAGAACCTGAATCTGACATGGGTAATAAATAAAAATTCTACAAAAATGAACAAATGAAAGTCAGACATTGCTTTTCACTTCAACAGAAATTTTTTTAAAAAAATAAAACTCATGAAACAGGCCTGGACAGAAATGATGGTTCCCCTTGAAAATAATGTGACAAAGGAACATGTTAGATCAAGGTGTGTCCACTAATTAGCATCACAGGTATCTACAATCTTGTAATCAGTCAGTGGCCTGTACATAGGGCTACAGATGCTCACTATGCTGCTGTTTGGTGACATGGTGTGTACCACACTCAACATGGAGCAGAGGAAGCAAAGGAAAGAGTTGTCTCAGGAGCTTAGAAAGAAAATTATACACAAGCATGTTAAAGGTAGAGGTTATAAGACCATCTCCAAGCAGCTTGATGTTCCTGTGACTACAGTTGCATTTATTATTATTATGAAAATTGATGACAAATCAAAGAGACAGGTAATGCAAATGATAACAAAAGAGCCCAGAAAAACGTCTAAAGAGATTAAAGGTGGACTTCAAGCTCAAGGAACATCAGTGTCAGATCGCACCATCCGTCATTGTTTGAGCCAAAGTGGACTTCATGGGAGACGACCAAGGAGGGCACCGTTGTTGAAAACAAATCATAACAAAGCCAGACTGGAATCTGCCAAACTACATGTTGACAAGCCACAAAGCTTCTGGGAGAATGCCCTGTGGACAGATGAGACAAAGATTGAACTTTTTGGCAAGGCACATCCGCTCCATGTTCACAGACGGAAAAATGAAGCATATCTTGTAAAGAACACTGTCCCTACTGTGAAACATGGAGGAGGCTCTGTTATATTCTGGGGCTGCTTTGCTGCATCTGGCGCAGGGTGTCTTTCATCTGTGCAGGGTACAATGAAATCTCAAGACTATCAAGAGATTCTACAGAGAAATGTGCTGGCCAGTGTCAGAAAGCTTGATCTTAGTTGCAGGTCAAAGGTCTTGCAACAGAATAATCACCCAAAACACACAGCTAAAAACACCCAAGAATGGCTAAGAGGAAAACATTGGAATAATCTGAAGTGGCCTTGTATGAACCCTGACCTAAATCCTATTGAGCATCTTTGGAAGGAGCTGAAACATGCCGTCTGGAAAAGGCATCGTTCATCCCGAGACAACTGGAGCAGTTTGCTCATGAGGAGTGGCCAAAATGCCTGCTGAGAGCTGCAGAAGTCTCATTGACAGTTACCGGAATCGTTTGATTGCAGTGATTGCCTCAAAAGGTTGTGCAACAAAATATTAAGTTAAGGGAACAATAATTTCTGTCCAGGCCTGTTTCATGAGCTTTATTTAAAAAAAATAAAAATTGTTGAAGCATTGTTGAAAAGCAACGTCTGACTTTCATTTGTTCATTTTCATACAATTTTTATATTTAATTTTATATTTAGTATAATATGCTCCACAGTGGCCTCCTCTCACACAGTATAATATGCTCCACAGTGGGCTCTGCATAGTGTAATATGGATGGCACATATGTGGGCACATCTTCATCTTGTGATGTGTGATTAGCATCTCCTCTTTGACCCACTGCCCAGTCCCATTACACTTACCTTTCTGTATTTGGTACGCCAACGTCACAAAGAGTTGCCAGGAGGAACATGTAAGTGTAATGGGGCTGAGGGGCGAATCCTTTCCGCTGATGTTGTGGATTTTGATGCATTTCTGCAACATGGGGTTTTAGCCTAAAGGCATTTTCCTATTGTCAATTGGTGCAAAGGAATCACCATTTTGGCATTGTGCAAATTATCTCTTTGCTGTTGCTCCAAATTGTGCCTCCCACTACCACTCTATGCTTTCTGATTGGCCAGGTAGTATATACCAACTATTGTCTGGCACTGAGTTCTGTTGCACTCGGAGCTCTGACCCTTTTTGTACTGTACTGCAGTTTAGTAGCAACATAGCGGGAACTGGTAAAGTATACTCCTTACTACTGGTTCATTCTTCAGCATTATGCCTTAGCATTCCTTTTAACACAGAGTTGTGTAATTAATAGGTCATCAGTATGTGATCTTTGGGGGTCCAGCACACAAATCCTGAACAGATAAGCTGTTAAAGCAGTTTCCGGGTGCCAGAAGCTGCTGCAGTTGATGATGGGTAGTTCATGCAGTTTTTTCCTATCAAAGTAGCGGGAACAGAGAAACAGATCCTTCCACTTTATAGCGGTGGTTCAGAACTGCTGCTTCATTCCTACTACTGGAATTGGAGCAGATTCCACACACTCCCAGTACTCAGCAGCAGCTTCTGGCACCAAAAGGTTACCTGAGCAGCTGGTCAGTGCGCGGTCCAGGTTTTTTTGCCCTCCAGATCAGATACTTATGACCAATCCTGTGGAAAAATATGAAAAATCCATTTGGGGCAGCAAAACCCCTTTAAATGATAAATTCTGACTGCCTTCAACCTCCATCAGGAAAAGGGATCTTTCTGCTAAAGAAGACCATTCACAACCTTCTGTTCTTAGCATCTGTTAATAGCTGCTGCTCCACTGATTCCGGCGCAGTTGGAATTTATTTCTCTAGACCTCAACGTTCCTGACTAATCAGTGCTGTTAGTTTTGGTTCCTCATATGCTATTGTCAGGTGGACCATGTCAACCAGAAGCAGGTAGGGCATGATTCAGAGCTGCTATCAGAGGTGGACAGGATCAAAGTTCCCAATTACACCTATTGACTGCTTTTGCCTGACTCCATCCTCCTGACAGTACTGATTCTAGATAGCATATAAGGAACCAAAATAAACAGTACTTATTGCTCAGGAATGGTGGGGACTAGGATTAATTGGAGCAGAAGGTATTAACCCCTTAAGGACCAGGCCATTTTTTGGTTTCGCATTTTCGTTTTTCCCTCCTCACATTTCAAGAGCCATAACTTTTTCATTTTTCAGTTCACAGAGTCACATGATGGCTTATTGTTTGCGGGACAAATTGTACTTTGTAATGGCATCATTCAATTTGCTGTGCAATGTACTGGGAAGCTGGAAAAAAATTCAGAATGAGGTGCAATTGGAGAAAAAATGCATTTGCGCCATTTTCTTATGGGTTTAATTTTTACAGCATTCACTGTTTGGTACAAATGACATGTTACCTGTGTTCTACGTGTCAGTACGAATGCGGTGATACCAAATTTATATAGTATTTGAAATGTTTTGATACTTTTAAAAAAATGATAAACTTTGCAAAATAGAAAAAAAAATTTGTGTCATCATGTTCTAACACCTGTAACTTTTTCATATTTCCATGTATGGAGCTGGTTGTAGTGTCTTTTTATGCGGGACAAGATGACGTTTCTATTGATACCATTTGGGGAAAGATCTGATGGTTTGATCACTTTTTATTCAATTTTTTATAGGAGGCAAAGTGTTGAAAAAAACGCTTTTTGGCTGTTTTTATTTTTTTTGCCGCTACGCCGTTCGCAGTACGGGATAAATGTTTTAATATTCTAATAGTTCGGGCATTTTGGAGCGCGGGGATACCTAATATGTTTATGTTTAATGTTCTTTAATTACTTTTATAGCTAATCTAGGGAAAGGGGGGTGATTTGAACTTTTATATTTTTTTTATTTTTTTAATACTTTTAAAAACTTTTTTTTTTCTTCTGTTACATTTATGATCAGACCCCTTAGGTACCTTGAAACCTAGGGGGTCTGATCGCTCATACTATTCACTGCAATACTACAGTATTGCAGTGAATAGCAGAATCCCAGCACTTGTATTAGACGATGCCTCTGGCATCGTCTAATAGATCTAGTGCAGAGACAAGCCTGGAAGCCTTCAATAGGCTTCCGGCTGTCATAGCAACCGATCACCGCCCTCATGTGACGTTCAGGAGGGCGGCGATCGGCGAAACATGGCGGCGCCCATGCCGCCTGCGCTGTTTACACGCTGCGGTCGCGTTTGACCGCAGTGTGTAAAGGGTTAACAGCAGCGATCGGCTCGGGCACCGACCGCTGCTGTTATTGGCAGGTCCTGGCTGTATTATACAGCCGGCATCTGCCGTGTATGGAGCGAGCTCAGCGTGTGAGCTCGCTCCATACATCCCCATGCGACCCATGACGTACAGTTACGTCAAGGGTCGCTAAGGGGTTAAATGATGCCAAGAACTGGGTTTGGCAGAGGTGGTGAAAGGTTCTCTATATACTATTTACAGGGTTGTTCTTTAGAGCATTTTTATACCAACATTTTATTTCTTTTTTTTGTATGTGTGTTGTTCAACATTACAAAAAAAAATCCCACTATAACAAAGTATATAAATGAGTTCTCTTTCCTTTATGGATATTTTGATGTATAGTCTTAGGTGATTGAAGAAGCTTCAGGTGCAGTTTTAGTTTGTTTTTTTCTTCTCTTTATTAGTGTGTTTTGTTTTCTATTGCTTTACTTTTTTTTTTTTTTTTTTTTATTACAAAATACACTTCTCAAATGTTTCACAAAATAGCATTCCAAGACTATATTTGTTTTGTAGTTTTTCCCTGAAACTCAGCCAGATCTCCTCATACCTCTCTGACCGCACATTCAGCGTCTCCCACTCGCACACCACCTCCTCACCACGCCCTGTCTCTGTAGGTGTCCCCCAAGGCTCCGTCCTAGGACCCCTCCTGTTCTCCATCTACACCCTTGGCCTGGGCCAACTCATAGAATCTCATGGCTTTCAGTACCATTGCTATGCCGACGACACCCAAATATACATCTCTGGACCAGACATTACCTCCCTGCTGGCCAGAATTCCAGATTGTCTAGCGGCCGTAGCCTCCTTCCTCTCCTCCCGCTTTCTCAAACTCAACATGGAGAAAACAGAGTTTATCATCTTCAGCCCATCCTGTATGGGCCCCTCCACCTGACCCATCTATCAAAGTTAATGGAACCCCACTTACCCCTGTCCCACAGGCCCGATGCCTTGGGGTAACCCTGGACTCTGACCTATCCTTCAAACCACATATTCAAACCCTCAACACCTCTTGTCGCCTCCAGCTCAAGAACATCCACCGAATCCGCTCCTTCCTCACCCCAGAAACTACCAAGATGCTCGTCCAGGCCCTCATAATCTCCCGCTTAGATTACTGCAACACCCTTCTCCGTGGACTCCCGGCAAACACCCTCGCCCCCCTCCAGTCCACCTTAAACTATGCTGCTCGCTTAATCCACCTCACCCCCCGATCTTCATCGGCTGCTCCCCTCTGCCAGTCCCTCCACTGGTTACCCATAGCCCAGCGAATTGAGTTCAAGCTACTAACGCTAACATACAAAGCCATCCACAACCTGTCCCCTCCATATATCTCTGACCTCATCTCCCGCTACCTGCCCACACGTAACCTCAGATCCTCCAATGACCTCCTACTCCGCTCTGCCCTCATCTGCTCCTCACACAACCGTCTTCAAGACTTCTCCCGTGCATCTCCCATACTCTGGAACTCCTTACCAAGACACATAAGACTGAACCCCACAATCACAGGATTCAAGAAGGCCCTGAAGACGCCCTATTCAGGAAGGCCTACAACCTCCAATAACACTATCACCGCACCGCCATCTGTACAGTCTCCCCCTCTCCTTCTGTCTCTACCCCCTTCCCTCATAGATTGTAAGCCCTTGTGGGCAGGGCCCTCTACCCCACTGTGCCAGCCGATCACTGTTAGTATGATATGTACCTGTATATTTTGTGTATTGTATGTAACCCCCAAATGTAAAGCACCATGGAATTAATGGTGCTATATAAATAATAATAATAATAATGTCTCTGTTACAGGTTACAAGGGACTAGCTGTCCAAAGTCAGTTGAAAGCTCCCCCTGTATACAGCACGGCTTCTTACTATACTATGTCTTTAAAGCAGAGGACTACACACCAAATATTTACTTTACATGGTCATTAACAGGTTATTATTATTAGAGATGAGCAAATAGTATTCAAAACTGCAGTTTTGAATACCTCACTCCACAGGAATGAATGGGAGTGGCCAAGCATCGGCGCTTAACCCCTTGCAGTTCGCCCGCTCCATTCATTCCCCATTCATTCCTATGGGAGCGAAGTATTCGAAACTAGAGTTTCGAATAGTATTCGCTTATCTCTATTATTAAACCACCTGAAATATTGCAAATTGTTTAATTCAGACATAACTAACTACATAGTAAGTTGACAATTATTTGTAAGTTAAAGTCATGTTAAACACAAACACATTATATGAATAATGAAATAAAAACTATTATTCATAATGTACAGAAGAGACTTGTTAAAAGAATTTTCATATGGACTTGAATAAAAAAACAAAACACATCATAAGGCCGGGTTCACATGGGAACACACAGGATTTTTTTGGACCGGATTCTGAGGTGGAGGCTGCCTCAGAATCCAGTCCAAAGAACGGCTTGCTGCGACTGGATGCCGATGCATTGCAGCATTACGCTCCGGATTAAGCCCAAATGAATGGGTGAGGTGGATATCCGCGACTGAATCAGCCACAGAATCCGCCTAAAGAAAGGGCATGTCGCTTTCTTCCACAAGTGGGAAAAAAACGCTTGCAGAAAAAGGAAATGACCGGCTCCCATTGAAGTGAATGGGAGGTGGGGTTTTTAGCAAGATTTTGACGCAGTTTCTGTGTCAAAATTCTGACCAAAAAATTCCCACGTGAACTTAGCCTAATTCTATGAAAAACCAGTATCAGCTTTCATAGCCTTAAAATGTCATCCCATAAGAAAATGAGCACCAACCAATGAAAGTTAATTATAATTATATATAATATATATGCCTTGGGGTAAATAATACATATTATGTATTATTTAGCCAGAAATAGCTGTTTGAAGCTGTAAATCAATTAGCATTCTAGTGTAAATGGTGGCAAAAAACTGGAGTACATGCTTTCTACCTCATTTTCTATCTGTTTAGACACTTTCTAACTGATTTTGGACATGACTTGTTGAAGTTCGGGGGTGATTTAATATGCTAAACTGAGCCAGAAACTGCAGCAAAATTTCAGCCAATTTTTCTAACCAAAAGTTTGTCTGGAAACTAAGCCAACTAATAGTGTTGTAAAGTTAGACTAAACAATGTAGAAGTAGACTTACATACAGCATCAGACAGTTTGGGGAAAAAAGTTGGAACCTTCCTCATCCTGGCACAATAATGCTACATTCCCACTAGTGCTCAGGTTTCCGTCAATCGGATCCGCTTGGAGACCCAAAAGATAGAAACAATCCGCTTAAAAAGCGGTTACACACACAACCCGCGGACTCCACCGGAAACGGTGGAGTTAAAAGTCCTCCTTTCAGGACTTTTCTCCCTGCCGATTTTAAGCATAATATAGGATGGAAACGCGAATGCTAGTGTGAACATAGCTTTAAACAGTAGTACTGTACTGTGGAGAGACAATACTAGACAGATGAACTTGAGTATATAAGCCCCACATAGCAGAAATGCAGCATTTTGGCACACAGTATTAAAATACCAGAAGAGTGATTCATTTTTGAAAATCAAAGTCCATGTTAATTCCAGTTGTGGAATTGTAAGTGGTTTCCCTATATATTGAATAGGAAAATCAGAGAAAAAGGGGTCAGTCACTTACAGACCAATATTGAGAGACAAATGTTATTGTTTGTATACCGTAATAAAGGTTGAACAATTTCCCAATATACTTTCTGTATCAATTCCTCACGGTTTTCTAGATCTCTGCTTGTTGTTATTCATTCTGTTACTTCTAGTGGATAAAAATCAGACCATGGACATGTGATGGACACACCGATGCACAGCTCGTTACCAGGCAGCTGTCTGATTACTGTGCTGTGACTCTAATGAGTAAAAACCTAAGTGTTTTACAGTCCCTGCAAAGTGAATGAGATTCTAGCTAATCCCATCCACACAATGCAGAAAAATATCTGCAGCATACATGCTGTGATTTCACAAACTGTTGCGTTTTTGTAAATCTCAGTATGTGAATTATACCTATGGAAATACTGGTGTTTTCCATGTAGGTATACTTGAAGCAGAAAATCCTCAGAGGACAACTCTGTGGACTTCCTTTGAAAAGCGCTGCGGGAAAACCGTGATGCGTTTGTGGCACAGCTTTCCCTGCCGTGCTTTTTTGTCTGCGGCTTGTTACGTGGGGATTTAGCCTCAGCCTGTTTTACTAGTGTACAATCACTAAGGTCCATGACTTCAGATCAAGTTTGTTTGGTATTGTATGTTTAATGTGGTTTTAAGTTCCAATGGGCCAGAAAAGTTCTAGGTTGAAAATGTTACCTCAGGCCACTGTACTTTGCAGGCCCTTTGTATATAAAGGCCTTGAATTCTACTGAATTATTAAATGACAAAAAAAACTGTTCCACAGCAAAACCCAAAAAGTTTTTATTGACGAAACTATTACTAGCCACATTAACATATACAAGCCACAAAAAGGCCTTTGGTTAAAGTACAAATAGCGATCAACCAAAATATTCTGTGTAGTAAAAGTATGTGAAATACTCAGGTGGATCACATTACTGCTAAGTCTGTGTACACAGTATATGAGCTCTAGACGTACATCATCGTAACTGGCACTTTAGCAAAGGGTGCTGATTTCTGCTTTTGTGCAGCCCCATTTGCAGCAAATGCCTGCCACTCCGATAGACAGTTCCCTCCTCCTTCTAGAGGACTTGATCCAAGGAAAGCCATCGGGAACAACAGCATCATTGTTTTCTGATTCACTGGTGTCCTCCACTTGCCGTATATATTCACTGAAATCTACAGGCGTATAATTGTAATCAAAGGAATGGTAAGACTCTTTGATTGGCTGCTGTCTTAATGGTACATTTGACTGCTGAAGCTGTTCCAGGTGAGATCCCAAAAGCGACTGCGTCTTTAACTGATGTATTTCTTGATTTGTAGGGTCCTGTAAAGTGTCTTCAGAGAAAAAGAAATAATTACAAAAAAAGAAGGAGCAAAAGAATTTTAGTAATTTTACATGCAAAATCATACATTCTAGTTGTTCTATCCATTCCATTTACAGAGTAATATCACAGAGAAGAACAATCCATTCCAATTTTCTGAAGAATCTATAAAAGAGAGATGACGGTACTGTATATGAATATGTTTTACATTATCATGTAATCACATAGTGTGTTCAATTTGGGAGAAGTGACCCACATGCCTTCAGAACTATCAAAATTATGAACTAAATCAATGTCTTCCTATGACCAATAAAGGGAAATGATCCTAAGGGTAAGTACACATTCCTCTCCAAAGCAGTATATATTCAGCAGCGCCAGGATGCCGTGCAGGGGATCAGCAGTCCGTTGTGGCTTGAGCCCCGCAGCAAGATCGAGCAAGACTATAGATGGTTTTAAAAACTCACTGAAATCAATAGGTTTTTAAACACCTTCATGTGAAATCATGTACGTGATTAGGCATGAAGGGTTATATGGAGGGGGCTCAACAGATGAGTCCTTTCCATACATGATGGGTGCCAGCTGTATAATAAAGCCAGCACTTGCCGATAACAGCCATGATCAGTGCCTGCACCGACCACAGCTGTTAACGCTTTAGAGGCCGTGACAAAACATGACCGTGGTATCTAAACTGTGCAAGTGCTTTAAGCGAGGTCACTTTTAATGATCACCACCCTTTGGAACCTCATCAGAGGACGGTGATCGATTGCCATGACAGCTGTGAGACTATGGTATTGCAGTGTATATTGTATGAGTGATCAGGGGGTCTGAAAGTATATATAAAAACAAAACACAAAGATATAAGGGCTAGTTCACACGTTGCTATGGAGGCTGATTTTGACGGAGGATTTTGCCTCAGAATCCGCCTCCATACAATGGTGATCTATGTAGACTGCTAGCAGAAAAAAAAAGCGACATGACCTTTCTTCAGGCGCCTGAGGAAAGGCAATAGAAGTGAATGGGAGGCGGAAAATGCCTAGCTTTTTTTTTGCATAAAGCCTAGCTTTTTATGCAAAAAAAAAAGCAACCGAAACCGCAAGGCTTTTTTCTGCGGCCATTCATTATAGGGGAGGGGAAAACCGCCTAGCGTTTTAAAAAAAAAAAAAAAAAAAAAACGCTCCAAAAAACGCGGCAAGGTCCAAAAACCGCTTCCTAATTAGGAAGCGTTTTTTTCCAGACCAAAATAAGCCACATATAATTTACGTGTGAACTGGCCCTACAGGTTCAAATCACCCGCCTTTCCCTAGATCCTAAAATAAAAATAAACAACAATAAACATAAACACTTTAGTTATACCTGTGCTCAAAAATGCCTGAACTATTAAAATATAAAAATATTTATCCTATACAGTGAATACTGTAGCAAGAAAAAAAAAATCGGAATGGCCAGATGGCTGCTATTTCAATACTTCAACCCCTAAAAAAAAATTGAATAAAAAGAGATCAAACCTGCATAGAAAGATGCCTTACCCATGTAAATAAAAAAGTTACAGGTGTCAGAACATGGCAACACAAAGAAATTTTTCTACTGTGCGGTTTAATTTTTTAAAAGGTTATCAAAACATTAAAAATATTATATAAATTTGCCTCTCTCCTAGACACCTGGGTAGCAAAGCCCCCAGTCTCTTTCTCTACCTATGTACTGCGGTAAAGACCCTCATTGCTACAAACCCTCCCTCTGAGCTTGAGCTCCTAGCTCGAATGAAGGATGTGAGGAGTCTTGAGTTAATGACTGCTACCCTCAATAATACTCTGGATGCCCGCCACTCCATCTGGACCCCCTGGGACACGCACTGTACTCTGCGTGGTCTCGGATCCTAGATTACCCTCTTCTCTCTCCTCAACCCCTCCCTTTTGCGCTTTCCTAGTTCTTTGTGGTTGTTTTCCCTCCCTGTCCTTCTTTTCTTTTTAGTCCAGTTGTTTGGTTGGTGACTTGGCGGCTAGCTTTCCCCCCCCCCCTCCCATTTGGCATTGCTGTGATTTGACTGGGCTACAGAATACGGGAAACATGTCATTTCTACCACGGCTAAATTTAGCCAATGATTGCCGATCCGCATGGCCATTCCATTCATTCTTTATAGGACTGCCAGAGATGTCCAAGAGCTGCCATACATATGAATAGAGAAGCTGCACATTTGTGACTAGATGCTCCATTCATATGTAGGTACCACCATTCTCATTATTGTACCTGCCATAAGACCCCATTAAACTAGTAGTCATATCCTATCTGCTGAATCAGATGTAACTTCTAATTACTAGAATATTCCTTTAATTTAAAAGTGATGGTTATTTTTCTAATATACGCCATTTACATACATTACCATTGTGTACTCAGAACACGAGCGCTGCTACTTTGAACTGCTCTGATGCAGCAGTCATCACAAGTTGTCTCCCTTAAAGCTGCTCAGATCCTTACACAAGACCACCTTCATAACATATAAGCTTATTGAACTACCTGGTCACAAGCTTAGTAATGTATCCTACCCAATGGCAGGTGCTACAGTGATGGAAGTCAATGTTATTCATTGGTTTTAATGTCATGGCTGCTCAGAGTGTCTGTCTGTCTATCTATCTATCTACCTATCTATCATCTATCTCCTATCTATCATCTATCTATCTATCTATCTATCTATCTCATATCTATCATCTATCTCATATCTATCTATTTCATATCTATCTATCTCCTATCTATTTATTTCATATCTATCTATCTATCTATCTATCTATCTATCTATCTATCACAAAAGACTGCCTTCATCTGCTAGCAACACTACAATACTACCGAATCCCATCCACATATTGCAGAAAAATATGCGCAGCACAAATCCTGCAATTTCCAAAAACGTATTTTAGGAAATCGCAGAGTGTCATTTAAACCTAGTTTCACGAATGGCTGTAATAATTGCCTATTCTTGAAAAAGAGAGCTCACAGACAGAACAAAACACTATACAATATGCCAAGCAATATCAAAAGAAAATTAAAGTTAAAACATAACTTTTAATAAATAATATAAAACAGCGTGACTATTTATTGATACAGTGGGGCAAAAAAGTATTTAGTCAGTCACCAATAGTGCAAGTTCCACCACTTACAAAGATGAGAGGCGTCTGTAATTTACATCATAGGTAGACCTCAACTATGAGAGACAGAATGAGAAAACAAATCCAGAAAATCACATTGTCTGATTTTGTAAGAATTTATTTGCAAATTATGATGAAAAATAAGTATTTGGTCAGTAACAAAATTTCATCTCAATACTTTGTTATATATCCTTTGTTGGCAATGACAGAGGTCAAACGTTTTCTGTAAGTCTTCACAAGGTTGGCACACACTGTTGTTGGTATGTTGGCCTATTCCTCCATGCAGATCTCCTCTAGAGCAGTGATGTTTTGGGGCTGTCGCTTGGCAACACGGACTTTCAACTCCCTCCAAAGGTTTTCTATAGGGTTGAGATCTGGAGACTGGCTAGGCCACTCCAGGACCTTGAAATGCTTCTTACAAAGCCACTCCTTCGTTGCCCTGGCGGTGTGCTTTGGATCATTGTCATGTTGAAAGACCCAGCCACGTTTCATCTTCAATGCCCTTGCTGATGGAAGGAGGTTTGCACTTAAAATCTCACGATACATGGCCCCATTCATTCTTTCATGTACCCGGATCAGTCGTCCTCGCCCCTTTGCAGAGAAACAGCCCCAAAGCATGATGTTTCCACCCCCATGCTTTACAGTAGGTATGGTGTTTGATGGATGCAACTCAGTATTCTTTTTCCTCCAAACACGTAAAGTTGTGTTTCTACCAAACAGTTCCAGTTTGGTTTCATCAGACCATAGGACATTCTCCCAATACTCTTCTGGATCATCCAAATGCTCTCTAGCAAACTTCAGACAGGCCCGGACATGTACTGGCTTAAGCAGTGGGACACGTCTGGCACTGCAGGATCTGAGTCTCTGGCGGCGTAGTGTGTTACTGATGGTAGGCTTTGTTACATTGGTCCCAGCTCTCTGCAGTTCATTCACTAGGTCCCCCCGCGTGGTTCTGGGATTTTTGCTCACCGTTCTTGTGATCATTTTGACCCCACGGGGTGAGATTTTGCGTGGAGCCCCAGATCGAGGGAGATTATCAGTGGTCTTGTATGTCTTCCATTTTCTAATTATTGCTCCCACAGTTGATTTCTTCAATCCAAGCTGGTTGCCTATTGCAGATTCAGTCTTCCCAGCCTGGTGTAGGGCTACAATTTTGTTTCTGGTGTCCTTTGACAGCTCTTTGGTCTTCACCATAGTGGAGTTTGGAGTCTGACTGTTTGAGGGTGTGCACAGGTGTCTTTTTATACTGATAACAAGTGCCATTACTACAGGTAATGAGTGGAGAAAAGAGGAGACTCTTAAAGAAGAAGTTACAGGTCTGAGAGAGCCAGAAATCTTGATTGTTTGTAGGTTACCAAATACTTATTTTCCACCATAATTTGCAAATAAATTCTTACAAAATCAGACAATGTGATTTTCTGGATTTGTTTTCTCATTTTGTCTCTCATAGTTGAGGTCTACCTATGATGTAAATTACAGATGCCTCTCATCTTTTTAAGTGGTGGATTGTCTTGCACTATTGGTGACTGACTAAATACTTTTTTGCCCCACTGTAGATATAGATAAATCAGAGGATGTAAAGAATAGAGTACTCCGGCCTAATTAATTGACTGTATACGAAAAGCAATTAAAGCTGCTAATACATAGGAGAGGGAGATATATCAGATAAAAATAAACACTCCCTAGAATAATCTCCCTCAATAAAAGACTGAGTTGCTCCTCTCCTACAGGTGTATGATCCATCATAACTGCGGTGAAATAATGTGGATGTCTAGGCACCGAGGCTACTGGCCTATTGCCACGCCAACAGCATCATCAGAGGGTGGTGATCGGTTGTCACAACAGCCGGTAACTTATGGGCTAGTTCACATGGAGTTTTTTGGCCGTGGATTTTGACGTGGAATCCGCCTCAAAATCGGTTCCCATTGACTTCAATGTTTAGCTTGTAGCAGAAAAAAGAAGCGACATGCCCCTTCTTCCTGTGGATCTGCAGCACGAAACTCCCTCTCAATTAGGCTCATTCATTTGGCCTAATCCAGAGCGGAATGCCACGATGGGATGCCAGTGCACTGCATCAGCATTCCGTCGTGGATAGAAGCGCGGTATGTTCACATGCAGAATCCATGTTCACATGCGGAACATACTATATAGCAGGGGTGCTCACACTTTTTCAGTGTGTGAGCTACTTTTTAGCTGACCAAGGCAAAAGATCTACTAGGGCGTGTCTGTGGGCGGGACTGGGGCAAGAATGTCTGTGGGCGGGGCTGGACATGTGGGCGGGGCGGATCGCGAGAGCAAGACAGCGGCGTTCTGTGGTCGCCCAGGGATCCCCAGTGTCTGTTCACAGCGTAGGCAGAGAGCTATCTCTGGAGACTGGCAGGCTGGGGCTGCAGCAGCCCCGCCTGCCAGTGTCCGGAGATGATTCTCAGCCTGCACTGTGAACAGACAGACACCGGGAATCCCTGCATCCCGCGATCGACCCATACGTCCTTTGCGATCTACCAGTAGATCGCGATCGACGTATTGGGCAGCCCTGCTCTATAGGTTCCAGACTTGGCATTACATCAGTCATTACATAGCATGTAATAGAAGTGAATGGATTTCACCATAAGCAGCAATACATTAGTATTGCAGTATATAGTGTGAGCAATCAGACTCCCTAGGGTTCAAGGTCCCTATGGGGTTTAAAAAAAGGGAAAAGAAATATTAAAAAAAAAAAGTTTAAATCTGTTACACCAGATTATCCATGCCCACTTCCCCATCAAAAATGGCAAGTATTTTGTAACTGTTATGAAAAAAAAATCCTTCATACACTATGGAAACTATTAAAGAGGACTTTTCATGGTTTGGGGCACAAGCAGTTCTATATACTGCTGGAAAGCTGACTGTGCGCTGAATTCAGCGCACTGTCGGCTTTCCTGATCTGTGCCCCGGGTGAATAGCTATCGGTGCCGGTATCGTAGCTCTTTACAGTCAGAAGGGCGTTCCTGACAGTCAGTCAGGTATGTCTTTCTCCACAGCAGCGCTGTACAGTGTGAGCGGGGAGGAACGCTCCCTCCCCTGCTGATAATACTTGTCTATGGACAAGCACTGTGAGCAGAGGGAGGGGGCGTTCCTCCCCGCTCTCACAGTACAGCGCGATAGATGCTGCTGTGGAGAAGGATGTACCTGACTGACTGTCAGCAACGCCCTTCAGACTGTAAAGAGCTACGGTACCGGGACCGATAGCTATTCACCCGGGGCACAGATCAGGAAAGCCGACAGTGCGCTGAATTCAAATTGTTCATCATAATAGCACCATTGACTATTCTGTACAATGTACTGAGAAGCTGGAAAAAATTCAGAATGGGATGGAATAAGAGAAAAAGTGAATTTGTACAACTTTCTTACCAGCTTCATTTTTACAGTATTCACTCTGCAGATTCTGTGGATTCCAGATTTCTAGTTTTATTTATATTTTAACCACTTAACAAAAATCCAACACAAAAAGTCACCATATTCTAACTTTTTTATATCTCTGTGTGTGGGATGCATAGGTTGTCTTTTTTGTGGGGCCATGTTTACTTTTTAGTTGCACCATTTTAGGGAATGTCTATTGCTTTGATCACTATTTACTCACCTTTTCAGCAAAGGTGAAACAGTAACCCAGGGCCCGCGCAATCGACACACTACCGGCGCAGCCCCTACATTCATGGAGGTCTACATTATGACTATAACACTCCTCCCCCATTTTTCTCCCAAATTTGGGGTGAAAAAAGTACATCTTATAGTCTTAAAAATACAGTATGGCTCAAATAAATGATACTGGCACATAACTGTGGTGTCTTATGTGCATTTTATCCATTTAGAATTTTAGCCTTAAACCAGTAAGGACTCATTCACATCTGTGTCGGTATTCCATTCAGAGGAGTCCGCATGGGGACCCCAACCCCACCCCCTGAACGGAGTACCAAACACATTTGCAAGCGGTGTGCAGTGAAAGCACACTGACCCCATAGACTATAATGGGGTCCATGTGCTTGCCGTGTGATCTCAGCAGGGAACATGTGGACAGGAAAGTACTTCACAATCTACTTTCCTGTCCCCAGGTTTTGGCGTTTATCCTCACCTGCAGCTGCATGTGTTTCCCAGCACAATGGTTAAAGTGAAAGCTGTAAGTATACGCACCTACAGTATCTACTGGGGATACATGATAATGACAAGACTTTGGCTTTAAAACAAGACCAAGATCGCAACTCTATCCCTCCTGGCTCTGGAGTTAGAGCTGTTTTAAGTGACTGTTACTTTTGTTCAAAAAAGTTATGTTCAAAACTGTTAGGGGTGAAGCTGCTAATATGTTATTATATTAATATTATTTAATAAAATCAGTAAAACACAACAAAATTAGAGGGAGTCTAACATTAGAACAGCACCTTTTTTAACTAATGGCACATTGGAATTCTATTTCTTCTCCTTGCTGTTACTGATAAAATTCATTTTTTCTGTTATGCTAATTACAATCACGGAGCACCAGTGGCGTTCCCCCTGTGCTCCGAGCACCCTCCGCATCATAACTTTCCACCGCCCATAGCTCATTGTGTTTACTCCCCTCTTCCTCTGTTCCGTATCTTCTGTCTTTCGTAGGCATCACACACAGCACTGTAACAGACCACCGGAAAATGGCGACCCGTGCAGAACCGTGCAGAACCAATGTAATTAGCATAACACAAGAAAACAGTAGGGAAAAGAAAAGAATGGAAGGTAGGAGTAGAATAGCCTTTTAAAGGCTATTCCAATGTGCCATTAGTTATAAAGGTGTTTTTCTAATGATCGACTCCATTTAAATATAAATATGATATGACTGTCTGGTGGGTCATTACTACTTCTAAGTTGCCATGGTATTTTTAATACAGAATGAATGCCGTAAAAACAAAATGCAACAAATAACATTGGCCACTTCTGGACCGCCACAGACTATATACATTCGCAAGGATGTACTGGTATGTCCTTGCAGTTTTCAGCAGCTGCACAAAATCGTGCAAATGTACAAACAGGGAGTCAGCTGTAACTACAGCCGGAGCTCCCATAGGGAAGGCTTATTACGGTCCTTGCCCTCACAATCACTATGTACATTCTCCTCTGACCCGGCAGCCACATGATCCACCGGGATCAAAGGATATAAGAGATGCTGAGTCCTACAGGACCCAGATCAGCTCTGTAGTTATGGGCAGGAGGCTGTATTCCTAAAGTCCCAGTTACAGGGGAAATAAGCCGTCCCACCAAAAAAAAAAAAAAAAAACTGTGGTCAGATGTCCCTAAAGGTCTATTATGACACTGAGGGGGTACATTGTGAAAAAATAAATAAAATGAATACAAAAGTAAATAAATAAATAAATAAATAAATAAATCATACACCTATAACACACCCTTATTACAGGTTCTATTCTCATCCCCAGCAACACAATACAAAATAAAAATTACCGTAATGGAGAGGAAAAACTACTTTAAAATTATTTTAGTAGTACTTTGTTATTAAATAGCAAAAAAATATATATATAAAAAATGAAGAGTGAAAAAGTCACATTTTCCTGCCTCTTTTGTTTATATTTTCCTGGATATAATTTTTTTAAAAAATACATAAATAAGTAAAATATGCAAAAATAAAAACAACATAAGGGGCCGTTCACACGGAGTAAACGCGAGCTGATTATGGCAAAATACATGTGTAAAAAGTACACATGTAAAAAACACGCCAAAAAAGTTATGAATTTTGAAATATGGAAATGGGAAATATGAAAAGAGTTGCTGAGCATTAATGACAAAATAATATGCATCATTAAAAAGTTAAGCCTGGAAAATTCCTTTAATTGCAGCAAAAATGCAGTCCAATATAGCAGCATGTTTTTGTGAATTACGTATTTTTACATACAATGGGGTTTATTTGCATATTTTGTAGTAGGCACCTTTTTTGTGCCCTGCCATTCTATGTGCCTAATTTTCAAAAGAGGTACATTTGCATCATAAATCTTGCACAAAATTCAACTCCAATTTTGTGATTCCCTTGTTTAATATGACAGCTTTTTTAACACGGCCCATGTACTGGAGTGCAATTGCAGCTATTGGATTCACACTAGTGTTCGAATTTCCGTTCTTCCGGTCCACTTTGGGACCCAAAACACAGATAACCGACAGCGAATACCCGTAGACTCCATAGACTGTAAAAGGGGCCACGGAGTTTCTGGCTGAAAAATGCGGAGAGAAGTGTCCTACTTGCAGGACTTTTCTCTCCTCATTTCTTAAGTGGGTTTGGAGACAGAAACCCAGAATGTAGAGCAAGTGCTAGTGTGAACCTAGCCTTAAATAGGCACATGTTGTAAATGTTGCAAAAGAGTGACTTAAAGAAATGCCCTCTTTTAGAGACAAATTTTTATAAATGACAAGGACAGTGATTTTGCCAAGTAAGCAGGTACAAATAAATAGTACATCTTCTGCTAGTCTTCTAAAACAGAATAAAAAAAAAGACGCGAGAAAGGTAGACAAAAAAAAAATGCAAAGACGGCTTAATAAATGTAAAAGAATATGTTCTGAATACATAATTGTATGAATTACACACATTCTGTGACCAGAATTGATTCCTAGTGCATCATAGGATACACAGTGATTTTGTTACAGTATGTTCACACAACAGAATCTGGCGCTGAATTTCAGGCACATTCTGCCCCAAAAACAGAGGCAGATTCTGCCCTTAAGAACTAAGTGCCCTGCTTGATCTTGCTACAGATTAATCAGCTGATTTGGTGGCAGACTCCATGGCACACAACACTCCCCCAATGAGGCTCATTCATCTGAGCCTAAGCAGTGGCAGAACATTGAAGATCTGCTTCGACTTTCTGCCACAGGGAAGCCATAGAGGCATAAATGGAAGAGGAATTTGAGGCAGATATCCACCTGAAATTCCTCTTCATTTTTGGCCATGTGAACAGTCCTTTTAGTTTCCTTTTATATGGCTAGATTGCTTGCCAGTAACAAGTGCCAAATGACAATACTAGCAAGCTGATCTGCACTCGTCTTGGGTTGTGCCCCATGGAGCTGTAGGTGGCAGTGCTTTCACTTAAAAAGGACCTTTCACATCCTCATCGATACAAGTCTAAAGAAGAGTACTATCTGCGGGATATGGGAGTTGACAAGGACGTTCCTTATTGCCCAGTAATGACACTGAGTTGTAAGGCCCACCCTTCTAACGGGGGGGATATCAGTACCAAAATTAACGGCACCGATATTTATAGCACCAGGGTGCATACCAGGAAAACCACACTGTTGAATTTCTAGCTGTATATAATACCACTCATTGATGAGGACATGAAAGGTCCTCTTTAAGTAGTGAAGTGGTCCCCCCATAATACTGTCCGTGTGGTTTTCCAGGTTGCTGAGCAGCCAGTAAGAGCTAGTTCACACACGGACAAGGAGGCAGATCTTGACAGCGGATTTCGCCTCAAAATCCGCCTCCATAGAATGGTGGTCTATGGAGACTGCTAGCTTTCTTTTTTCTGCTAGCAGTTTTTTGCCGCTAGCAGAAAAAAAGAAGCAACATGACCTTTCTTCAGGCGTTTTCTGCCTAAAGAAAGCAATAGAAGTGAATGGGAGGCGAAAAACGCGTCACATTTTTTTGCGGCCAATTCACTTTAGGGGAGGGGAAAACCGCCTGCTGTTTTTTAAAGCGGTTTTTACCGCTCAAAAAACACGGCAAGGTCCAAAAACCGCTTCCTAATTAGGAAGCATTTTTTTTCCAGACCAAAATAAGCCACACACAATAAGCCCTAACAAGTAAATTCCAAGACTGTAATGTTATCCTACCCTACCTATCCCTAGCACAGGATGTACCAGAGGACCGTGGACAATTCACCAAGGAATTACCAGAATAATAATCTTCCAATACTGCGGGGTGAAGCTCAGTCCTAGTGACTTCAAGGTGAATTTTCCACGGTCCTCTGATACATCCTGCGACACCTCTGGGTGTACGGACACTGCTGCTTCTACCATCCAGAGATGAACCCTGTGTTGATTGCTTCTACTGCATATACAGTGGTTGTGAATTTCTCAAACTGAACAAGGTGGGAGTTTTATCTACTCAGTTAGTTTCTGTGGTCTCCTGAGGTAATACACCGTATGCAGCTTGGTGCTGTTTTGCTTTTCGTTTTTGAGCTATCCCTAGCACAGGTCATGAACATTAGAACAACAGGGGCCCCACACCTCACAGCCAGTTGTTCGAAGACATACCGACCTGTTCATGAGTCACATGGATTTTTAGCAGCTCAGCCCCATTTCAATGAATGAGATTTAGCTGCAATACCAAGCACAGAGGCTATGCTTAAAGGGGCTCTATCAGCAAAATTATGCTAATAGAGCCCCACATATGCGTGAATAGCCTTTAAAAGGCTATTCAGGCACCGTAAATGTTATATTAAATCCCGGCCCCGTTTTTAAATAAAAGCATTAAAACATATATGCACAGTGCGACGTCAGCTTCGGGCACGCCTGCCTCTTCTGTCTTCTTGTAGTGACGCCCTCTGGTTCTGTGTCTTCTTGTCTTCAAATCCCGCACCTGCGTAGTAGTGCTTCCCTCCAGAGCGCTACTGCGCTGTACACTCGCGAACTGCCATTAAGTAAAATGGCGAGTGAGTCTGCGCAGTAGCACTCCGGAGGGAAGCGCTACTACGCAGGCGCAGGATTTGAAGACAAGAAGAAGACACGGAACCAGAGGGCGTCACTACAAGAAGACAGAAGAGGCAGGCGTGCCCGAAGTTGATGTCGCACCGTGCATCCCCACCCATGGTGCACGTTCAGGTATGATTAGCATATGTTTTAATGCTTTTATTTAAAAACGGGACCGGGGTTTAATATAACATTTACAGTGCCTGAATAGCCTTTTTAAAGGCTATTCACGCATATGTGGGGCTCTATTAGCATAATTTTGCTGATAGAGCCCCTTTAATAAATACTGAATAGTCAGCAATGCTTGTCCGAAGTGCCACACAACTGAATGGGTAGGCACCGCCCTACAAGTAATGACCTATGTACCCTTATGACATTACTAAGCTCTAGAGATTGTTATTATGTAATATGATAAATCATATGATGTATTAGTGCACGTGTCTCTTATATGTCCTGTAAGTAATAGCCCCATCTCGTTACCCGGAAAACTAACAGGCTCATGCTGAGGAAACTTTAGGGAGACTTCTATCCCCCATTGTCTGACACAGCCGGCTCTCCAGGATAGGAGTGCCCGCCGTCCCTAGCAGTGCCCTGTAAGGTAAATGGACTCCTCACCTGTACCCCGGTATCCGGCGCTTCTCCCGTCCTCCGCCTGCAGCCGCTTCCACCGGGACCCTCCACAGGCAAAGATGACCGCCCTAATAAACTCGCGGCCACATAACTTCACCCCGTACTCGGAAGCGGCCACCGGGCTCCTCTGTCCCCTCAGCTCTCCGGGCAGCGCAGACACCAGCATCAGCAGCGCAGCCAACAGCACCGAGCCCCTGAGCAGAAGAGCCATGTGTCGCCGGGTGAGGAGCGCTACACTGCCAGGCTGGACTTCTCTTCCCGCCACACTAGAAGGAGGACAGAGAGTAGCGGGTCGCGGGGCTGTTAGTAGTGTCTGTGGAGCGGCCAAGTTCTCCTCACAAGTGTCCTGCACAGCGTGCCCCGCTGAACGCTGCCCCTTATATCCCCTGACGGAGTATGAGTCACCGTGCCCCCGCCTGAATCCTCCATCATCATCATCACCATATCCCCGCAGCGCTGCACGGAAAAAATCTCCTCAACTTTTACTTAATGGCCGCATCCAATTATCAGTCTTCTTACTGTATCTCTCCCTATTCACTTCTGGAGACAAGGCAGTCATTGTGGGCTAGTTTTCCTATCATTATATACTAATAATCTGATAAATATTCACATTGCGGGAAATTTATCAAGACCTGTACCTCAAATTCTGGCGCTTAAAAAGTCAGTAGTGTTGTGACTTATTGGGCTTATTTTGCAACACTCCATTATTGTCCACGAAGTATAAAGTCCCTCTCCTATGTCCATGTCCCCCTCCATCTACCTCCACGATTTAATGTCCCCCTCCAGTTGTCCCCACTTGCTCCCCTACTCCTGGGCGTTTTTAGGAGGAGGAATTTGAGTCAGTTTCGTGACCAAATTCCTGACCAAAAAACTCCGTGTGAACTCAGCCTTTAACCCCTTAGTGACCAGCCTGTTTTGGACCTTGACCAAGCCACATTTTGGAAATTTGCCTGTGTGACTTGATCAGTGAATAATTCTGTAACAGTACAGCGCATCCAAGCGATTCTGATATTGTTTTTTCGTGACATGTTGTACTTTACTGAGAAGGTAAAATTAGACTGATATAACTTGCGTAAATTTATTAAAAAAACACGCAAATGCTGAAAATTTTGAAAATTTTTCAATGTTTTCCATTTTCAGCTGCGATATCTCACATATGCACAATAATACAGGGCAATAAAGTTAGTAGTTATATACTTCCAAATGTTCCTTTTGTGTTTCAAGCATATTTGAAATAATTTTAACATAGTTGAGTAACTTAGACAATTTACAAGTTTATCAAGTTTATAAGCAAATTTTGGAAATTTTGAGTGTGTGATTTTTTTCCTGTACCAAGCTATGTTTGCAGACAGGAATAGGTGGCATAATGACAGAACCTCCCAGTAAATGACCCAATTTGTAAAACTTGCCCCCTTCAGGTATTCTTTGAGGGGTATAGTGAGCATTTTGATCAAACAAATATTGTTTTGCAAGAATTATTACAAATGATGAAAAAAATTACATTTTCATTTTCTTCAAATATGTGTCATTTTAAAGCCAGTTTTTTTTGCACACAACACATCAAAAAGAAGAAACACACCCCAAAATATATCACCCCACTTCTCCCGTGTTAAAAAATGTACACTTTGTGGCCTTAGTCCTATGTACGCACATACAGTAGGGCCCAAGAGGTAGGGAAGGCCAATTGGATTTCACACAAATTTTGCTTGCAGATATTTTAGGCCCATTGCACATTTCAACAAGATTTGAGTTAACAAAGCAATTGAAAACCCCATAAGAGACCCCATTTTATAACCTAGACCCCTTAAGGTATTCATTGAGGGGTATAGTGAGTACTTTGGCCCCATAAGTTTTGAGAAAATTTTGCATCAAACAAAAAAATTTCATATTTTTTACACAAGTGTCATTTTATAGGCAGGTTTTTTTTGCACATAACACATGAAAATGAAGAAAAACACCCCAAAATAGATGACCCCATTTCTCCTGTGTTCAAAAATGTACACTTTGTGGCCTTAATCCTATGTACGGACGCACGGTAGGGCCCAAAAAGATGGGAGCACCAACTGGATTTCAAGACACAAATTTTGCTTGCAGATATTTTAGGCCCATTGCGCATTCAAACAAGATTTGAGTTACCAAAACAATTGAAAACCCCCATAAATGACCCCATTTGATAAACTAGACCCCTTAAGGTATTCATTGAGGGGTATAGTGAGTATTTTGACCCTATAGCCGTTTCACAGATTTTACAAACCTTGGGATGTATAGGTTAAAAATTACTAAAATGTCCCTTTATCCCCAAAGTTTTCACTTTCACAAGGGGTTAAAAGAGAAAAAGCCCCCCACAGTTTGTTACACAATTTCTTCTGAACACGGCAATACCCCATATGTGGCCATAATCTGCTGTATGGGGACATGGTGGGGCTCAGAATGGAAAGAGCGCTATTTGGCTTTTGGAGGGCAGATGTGACTGGAATAGTTTTGAGGTGCCATGTCACATTTGCAGACCCCCTAAAGTATCAATACAATGGAAAACCCTCAAAAGTGACCCATTTTAAAAACTACATCCAGCAAGGAATGTATCAAGGCGTATTATCACTTTGAGCCTAAAAATTCTTCCCAAAAATGAATGTACAAAATGAAAATTGAAATTTTTAAAGAAATATGCTACTTCGGTGCCCCATACGTTGCACCCTCTTTGTATTGTCAGAGACCTGCACTCCTAAAACTATTAAGGGGCCATCCCGAGGGGCAAAAAATATATATGTGGGTGTAAACTGCTGCTTGGGCACAGAGCAGGGCTCAGAAGGTAAGGAGCACTGCGCTTTTTAGCTTTTGGGGTACAGAGTTAGAGGGACTTTCTGAGCGCCATGATTTTTTTTGCAGAGCCCTGGAGTTGACAGTAAACTGGACTTCCCCCAAGAAGTGACCCCATTTTGTAGGGCAATTTTAGGGTCTCCGCAAATGTGACATGGTGTCCTAAAACCAACAATCTAAATCTGCACTCCAAAAGCACATATCGCTCCTTCACATCTGCGCCCTGCTGTGTACCCAAATGGCGGTGTATGCCTACATGTATGACATTGGTGTACCCCGGATAACGGACTTAATGCCATATGTGGGTAGAAATGGCTGTTTGGTACAGCCGGGCACAGAATGGAAGGAGCGCTATTTTGCTTTTTGGACGTCATGCCACTTTTGCAAAGCCCCTGAATTGCCAATAAAGTGGAATACGCAGACATGTCACGCCATTTTGGACACTACAACCCACTGATGGGATTTATCAAGTGTCGTAGCGAGCATTTTAACCAAAAAAAATTTCCAAAATAAGGTCTCATATCAGGGGATTCCACTTTACTGGCGTTTCAGCTCTGCAAAAGTGTCGTGGCATCCAAAAACCAAACCGTCTGTGCTCCAAAAACCCAATAACCCTTCTTCCCTTCTGTGTCCGGCTGTGCCCTAATATCAGTTTCTACCCACATATGGCATTGCGTACGGTATCCCGGGTACACCAGTGTCATACATGTGGCATAAACTGCAGTTCGGACACACAGCAGGGCGCAGAAGGGAAGGCGTGATGCGGCTTTTGGAGTACAGATTCGAATGTTTGGTATCTGAACGCCATGTCATGTTTGTAGAGCCTGTAAAGGTACCAGAAAAGTGCATTCCCCAAAGGAGTGACCTCATTTTGAAAACTGAACCCCTCAAAGAATTTATCAGGGGGTGTAGTGAGTATTAGTATCCCAGACGTGACTGCACAGCGGGTGGCGAAAAGGGAATATATAAGCTGTGCGGAGGACATTGCAGACACCAAATTCCCTACCATGTCCCAGTAGCTCCTATGATTGGGGGAGTCACTCTGGGGGTCACTTCGGGTGTCACTTCTGGTGTCTGTTCCCTCATAAGCTGTAAATCTGGGGTGTTCCCTGATATACGCTTGCACAGCTTATATATTCCCTTCCTGCCGCAGCCAGTTGTGTTCTAATGATTTGGCGATTTTTGGGTTTTTTGTCTTCACAGATGCTATATTTTCTTTATTTTTATGGTGACGTGGCCATATAAGGGCTTGTGTTTGCGGGACGAGATGCTTTTTGTAGCAACATCATTTTTGGGTGTATACATCATATAGAATACATTTTATTAACCCTTTTTTGCTGGATTTAAAAAAAGAAAAAATCAATTCTGGCATGGAGTTTTACCTTTTAAATTTTTCGCCATGCAGTGTACAATATAAGTAACATGTGACCTTTATTCTGCGGGTCGGTACGATTACGGAGATACCTCATTTATATTATTTTTTTATGCAATACTAATTCTGTAGACTAAAACACATTTGGGGACATAAATCAATGTTTTTTGCATCGCCATCTTCTGAGAGGCGTAACATTTTTATTTTTTGGTTGACAGTGTTGGTTGGGGGCTTATTTTTTGCGGGACAACCTGAGCTTTTTATTCTTACTGTTGTGGGGTGCATATGACTTTTTGATCACTTTTTATAGCACATTTTGTAAGGTAAGATGCGAAAAATCATTACTTCCGGCGAGTTTTTTCCTTTTTTTTTCCCGACGTGCACAGAGTACAGTAAATATTGTTTCAGTTTTATTGTACAGATTGTTACGAACGCAACGATACCAAATATACATTGTTTTTATTAATTTGTAGGGTTTTTTTTATATAATTCATTTTCTATAAATAAAAAAAAGGAATTTTGGGGGCTTTATAACTTTATTCATTTTTATTATAAACTTTATTTATTTTTCACTTTTTTTTTTTTCATGTTTCCCTTTAGAACACTTGAATTAGTGATGCTTTGATAAAAGCATCACTAATTCTGTATTAGACGCTGCAGGACACAGCTGTCAGTGTCTTGCAGAGTCTAGAGGAAGTCAGTCGCAGGGGCTGCCTGCGGCTGACTTCCTCTTAACCCGGGCAGGATCAACCAGGTATCGGGGGTCTTTAGCAGTCTGGGGTCACTGGCCAGACCCCAGACTGCATGTTGGAGACACTGGCACCCCCCGATCTCGCCGTGGGGGGTGCCGATCAGACCGGCAGCATCACGGAACCACTTCAGTTCCGTGATCATGTTTGATCACAGAACTGAAGGGGTTAAAAAAAACCCGATCGGAGACCCCTCCGATGGGGAGTAATGGAGCAGGGTCTTAGCTGTCAGATACAGCTAAGATCAGCTCTAATTACGTTGGCACTGACAGGGGATACTTCCCTGACTGCCCGACGTAATTTTACTATAGGGCAGTCAGGAAGGACCTGTCAGTGCCGACGTAATTTTACTATGGGCCGGTCGTTAAGGGGTTAAAGGTGACCACCAGTGTACACCTGAGGCCTGTCCGCGGGGAAACCGTTTTTTTTTAGCCGGACACAAAGTCGGACATGCAGGACTTTTTGAAGACTTGCATGTAACACTGAATATAGAATATTTGAGTTATTTTGGTTTTAAAGCTGACCGCCAGGTTTCCGTCCCCTGTCCAGTTTCGCTTGGGCTGAAGACAGAAACCCGGCAGAATGCATACACTGAACACTGAGCACAAGTGTGAATGAATCCTTAATCCCATGACAGAGCAGGGAGCCGAAAAGCCCTTGCTCTGCCATTGAGATCTGCCTGTAGTGCACAGGACGTAATGGAGCAAGTGGTGTAATGACATCACTGCATCGCGCCACCTCTGCCAGTCCTATAAGGAGAATCTTTGGCTGCTCCTCTCATCGTGGGAGCACAGTAAGGTGAGTACAAGATTTATTGTTTTCTGGTAAGGGAAAGGAATCTGCTAAGGGGGCAAACTATTATTTATAGGGGGGCTAATATTTATAGTGAGGGAACTAATAAATATAAGGGGGGCTATTGTAAGGGTGAAGTATTTATAAGGTGTAAGTGGTGTATATATATAAGGGGGCTACTATATGTAAAGGGAAACTGTTATATATAAAGGGGTTATTATAAGAGATGACATATTATATATGTCAGAGAGAAAAACAAAAAAAACGAACAGCCAAAATAGTGTAGTACCAAGATAGGAGTATGCAAAAAAGAATAGACCAGTTGACCTCTCACTTGAGGTAGTTGTGATTTTGGCACAACCACAAAAAGAAGCGTATATAAACCCAGGTGGAGGAGGCAGCTAACACCACTAATGACACTGGACACTGGACCGTGGACAGGAGCAAATCAGGTGAAAAGGCAAAACGGATTAGGGTGGCGCACTCTGGTCAAGAATGACAAATGAAGTGGATATAATGGTATGCTTTATTACAACAAGGCACGACGCAGTACAGGAGTGTTTCAGGCATGTACACATAGCCCTTTCTCAAGTGCATATACTTAGATGCGCTAGCCCTCTAATCCGATTGGTCTTTTTCGCCTGATATTATATATAAGGGAGGGCTTGTATATAATTGTTCCCCCTTATTTTAGTCTCCTTATTATTATAGTTCCTCCCTTATAATCATTATAAATAATAGTTCCCCTTATAATAGCCCCCATTATAAATAATAGTATAATTATACCCACCCTTATAATAGCCATAATAAATAGAACTATTAAAAATAAGTGAGTCTATTATGAGATTGAAACTATTATAAATAAGGGGAAACTATTATTTATAAGGGGCTACTATAATGGGGAGATTGTTATATAAAAGGCAGTTATAAGAGATGACATATATATGGGTCTATTTTATATAAGGGAGGTATTATAAGGGGGACTGTTATATATAAGGGGGCTATTATAGGAGAGGAACTATTATATATAAGATTGGCTGTTATACAGTGTGTACGCTTCCCATGCAGTTGTTTCAAAACAGTCTCTCAGAGCACCCACACATCATTCTGACCAGATCCTCACTGTAACAGCAACAGCTGGTTCTCTATGTAAAAGTGACTTGTACACCGGTCGCAGATACACCAGGTTGTGATCCGATCTACCTAGGGGCAGTAGGGCTGATGAGATATATGACTCTCTTACATTGGCAAAGAACAAGTCCAGTGCTTTGTTGTCTCTTGTATGGCAGGTTACATACTGTGTAAAACTTGGTCGAGTGGATGATGATGGAGAGACATGGTTGAAATCTCCAGGCACAAGGAGGGCTGTAATGATTGCAGCTGGCTCACCACAGCATGTAGCACCTCACAGGCAGAATCAGCTTTTGCAAAAGTGTGTGGGGGATATATGCAGCTAGCACGATAACATGTGATAAATCCCTTGGTAGGTAATAAGGTTTTATATATACAAATACAGGTAGTATTGAAATGGTTAACTCACCATACGGCTTTGGAATGCTTCGGAGTGTGAGACCCTGGCTTTGGGACTTACAAGGCTTGGTTAATAATGAGGAAAGTAGTAGGAATATTCTACACCCGGCTTCCATAAGACTTAGCTTTTATTCCATTTACAAGTTAAAAATATAGATTACGGTGCAGGAGAGGAAGAGAAGAAAAATACATCGTGGACAGACAATAAAAATCGCAGCTCTCAGCTGACGCGTTTCGGGACGTTTATAATCCCTTATTCATAGCATGGCTACAAGAAAATATGCTCTGAAGAAGCTATACTGGGTTAGTTTTATATGCCTCTGTTTTCAGCTGTAATTAATGAACTAATTAAATACATATGCTTGATGACATTGTTCAAATTCCCCTGTTTAATAAAGTTGTTTGAAACCAACTCTTTCTTTATTTATTTATTTTATGTAGAAGATTCCTACTACTTTCCTCATTAATAAAGTTTTATGCTCACAGGTAATAGTTCAATATCCTTTCGGCACAATTGTTCCTTAAAAGGGTATTCTCATGTACATAATTATTTTTACATTTGTAGATAATTAAAAGTTAAACATTTTTGCAAATATAAATAATTAAAAATTCTGCAAAGTTTTAAAGATTTTCTCTAACTTTCTTAGTGGTGACAGTCTGTTATCTTGATCAGTTGCCATGGATACGACCACTAATGCAGAAACTTTCTAAGGTCAGAAAATCCGCCATGATTTCCTTATTGCGGCCGGTATATCTTCTGATACATGTAGTGTCCCTGTCTGATAACCCAGGTACAATAAGGACATCATAGCTGGGTTCCTGACAAGTCCCAGACCATAGGAAGTTTCTGTATTAGTGGTCGTAACCATTGGCAACCGATCAAGACAACAGACTGTCACCACTAAGAAAGTTGGAGAAAATCTTTAAAACTCTGTGGAAAACTTTGCAGAATTTTTAATTACTTATATTTGCAAAAATGTTTAACTTTTAATTATTTACAAATATAGATATGATTATGTACATGGAAAAACTCCTTTAACCACAATATGCCCAGAGTTACACCATCTTTCATTTACAAATATCACAAGCTCTCCTTTCCTCTTACTTCGTTGTCATTCCGGTAGATCACATTCCAGCTTTTCTACATTATAGATTTCAACTTTTACAACGTCGAGAGATGTTTTGGATCTAATGTCTTAATTCTCTGATTCCAACGGGTTTAAATGAAGCACTAGAGGATGTATCAGGTTGACCCAACTTCTTATTATTTTTTTTATAGCTATATAAGAAGACGTGTCATTAAGCTCAGTTTCTAGTCTTTAGCATTTAGTTTATTTTGATTTTATATGCAGTCCTATGAAAAAGTTTGGGCACCCCTATTAATCTTAATCATTTTTAGTTCTAAATATTTTGGTGTTTGCAACAGCCATTTCAGTTTGATATATCTAATAACTGATGGACACAGTAATATTTCAGGGTTGAGATGAGGTTTATTGTACTAACAGAAAATGCGCAATATGCATTAAACCAAAATTTGACCAGTGCAAAAGTATGGGCACCTCAACAGAAAAGTGACATTAATATTTAGTAGATCTATGTTCCTCACAGAGGAAACTAACAGGCTAAATCTCTGAGACAATGTTTTGTATCCTTCCCCTGAACAACTATGTTGAACAATCTTTGTTTTCAGATCATTTGAGAGCGGGCTGTCCATGTTCGGCGACCATCAAACTTAACTGAACTGGAATTGTTTTGTAAAGAGGAATGGTCCAAAATACCTTCATCCAGGATCCAGGAACTGATTAAAAGCTACAGGAAGCGACTAGAGGCTGTTATCTTTGCAAAAAGAGGATGTACTAAATATTAATGTCACTTTTCTGTTGAGGTGCCCATACTTTTGCACCGGTCAAATTTTGGTTTAATGCATATTGCACATTTTCTGTTAGTACAATAAACCTCATTTCAATCCTGAAATATTACTGTGTCCATCAGTTATTAGACATATCAAACTGAAATGGCTGTTACAAACACCAAAATATTTAGAACTAAAAATGATTAAGATTAATAGGGGTGCCCAAACTTTTTCATAGGACTGTATGTATCCATATACTTAGTTATTGATCTTTATGTAGCTAGCATGTATGGTTAATTTTATATGTTTTTTACAGGTTAGGACACTTGCAGCAGTTTTTGAACATGCATAACTATGCTTACCAGTATATCAATTCACAGTACTTTAGTAATAGCTCGGCTTCCGTGCAGGGTTGTTGTACGCATGTGCCTAGATTTTGATTTGACGCATGTGTGTTATTGATTTCCAGTTCTAAACATGGTATCCTGCGGCGTCACTACGGGAGGCGGGGTGCGCGTGCACCGACATCCCAAGTGGCACGTGCGTTCAAACACGCATTCAGACAAATGGAAACATAGTAGAAAGAAGCCAGGATTTACTGGCATTTTGGCTCACCTATACCTGCACTATCTCTATGCACTTTAAGCAATGGATGAAATCTCCCAGAGACTCCGTTGAGAGTACCACATACTATTGAAATAAGGAGACACATATGGCTTTTAACATGTGGTTATACCTTTATGTGGTAATTTTGATCCCATTATGTATATTTGTGCAATTTTTGAATTGAATAATGTGAACATCACCTAGCTTTTTACTTGTGAATTAAGCTGGCTATTAATGCAATGTTCAGCCAAAGTTTTTAATGTTCATATGTGCATGAGATATATTAATGTGTCTGTAACTGCCAATTGATTTATATCTTATCGATCCTTCCTTTTTGGATTTTGATTAACTAGATTTTTGTAATTTTGCAATTTTATACCTGTTCTGTTTCTGGACTTTTGGACACATGTGGTCTATTTTTATACATTTTATTATAGAATCAATACACCTGAAGAAGGGCGAGTTGAACGCCCGAAACGCGTAGTGTTGTGAGTCTATATACCAATAAAGCCGTTTTTTGAATCTACAAGGAGAGCACGGTTACTTCTAACATCAGTTGTTCTATCACATTAGTATGTTGGTCTTTATTTGTTGTCATTACCTACACACCCAAGAGGTGTAAGGAGGACTGCAGCTGTACCCACCCTAAGGAGGAACCCTCCGTCCTTGGATTGTCTCGCCATCAGGGAGTTGTGACCCAGATTCACAACCTTGTAAGGTGAGCCTTTACTATTCCTATTCCTTTACTTCCCATTATTGATACCTGAAATACTACACAAAAAAAAAACAAAACAAACAAAACAAAAAGGGGCCACACGGTGGCTCAGTGGTTAGCACTGCAGCCGTGCAGCGCTGGGTCCTGGTGTTCAAATCCCGCCAAGGGCAAAAAACCATCTGCAAGGAGTTTGTATGTTCTCCCCGTGTTTGCATGGATTTCCATCCCATATTCCAAAAAAGACATACTGATAGGGAAAAATGTACATTGTGAGCTCCATGTGGGGCTCGCAATCTACATTTAAAAAAAAAACAAAAAAAAAAACCTGAAATACTACACTACGGGTTGCTCTGTGTTTTCTTTTGTTTTTGAGATTGAGATGCGGCCTATGCACACAAATTATTTTGAAGCCATCCAAGGAAATAAGAGTATCCAGGGTGACTTCAGTAAGCCAAGACTCTGTAAACATCATGCTGAAATCATGAAGCTCCTGATGATGCCTGGTCAGCGCTGTCAGTTCATCCAGCTTAATCACAATTGATCTCACATTGCCCATAATGATGGAAGATAGCACGGGTCTGTGTCCATTTCCATTTCCCTTATTTGCCCGCAATTTACCTGCTCTGGAGCCCCGACTTCTATGTTTTCTCCTCAACTCGTGGGGAATAGTCGGTTTAGAAGTATCTATTATAGCTGACTTAGGGCTCGTTCACATCTGCGCCCTGGTCTCCGTTCTGCAGGTTTCCGTTTCCTGCACAAAACAGAGGCAGGAGACGGAAACCTGCAGGACTCTTTCATACCCATTCATTTGAATGGGTTTGAAAGATGTCTGGCCGTGAGCAGCGGTGAGCATTTTATGCTCTCCACCGCAAAACCATTTTTTAAAAAATCGGACACAGTCGGACATGCAGTACTCTGTGTCCGGTTTTAAAAAAAAGTGGTTTCGCGGCAGAGAGCATAAAACGCTCACGGCCGGACCCGGTCTGACAGGTTTCCGTCTTCTGCATACAGAAGACGGAAATCACAGAATGGAGACCCGAACGCTAGTGTGAACCTTGCGTCACTAAGTTGTAGCAAAGCTTCCCTTGTGTACAGGGGTGGCTGCAGGCATCCTAAGCATAACAATAGCTACAAAGGATTCCTTGAAAAACTTGCAGAACTCTTAAAGTCCATAGTAAGTAGTTATTCACAGTGCAATGTTCCATGTAGTGGAATATTAGAGTGATAGACAAAGAGTGCAAAAGGAAAGAGAAAGATCTTTTTAGCTTGGAGCTGTAGTAACAGGCTGTCACTCAAGCAGCGCCATCTTGGAAAAAAAATGCCTTGGTCATACAAAATTATTGTACCTGTAGCATTATTGTAACTACCATAACATGATGAGTGCTTCAGTAACAAGTTAACCCCTTGATGACCAGGCCACAAAGTGCATTTCATGGTAATTAAAACAACATGGATATGAAATATAGACATTTCATTTTTTTCACCAATACATTCATTTAGACCTAAAATAAACACATTCACGAAGGGTTAAGGGAGAAAATGCATCTAGTTTGATATGAAATTTCTCCCTAGTACAGAAATACCCCACATGTTGGGGTAAACTGATGTTTGGGCACATGGCAGTGCACAAAAGGGAAGAAGCGTCACTGGACACTTGAAAAGCACATTTTGCTGGAATATTTTTCATGTGCCATGTCTCATTTGCAGAGCCCCTAGAATACCAATACAATGGAAACACCCAAAAGTGACCCCATTTTAGAAACTATAGCTCTCAGAATTCATCAAGGAGGATAGTGAGGATTTTGACCCTAAAGCTGTTTCACAGATTTATTACTTTATTAGGATGTTTAAATGAAAAATTAGTAAAACATCACTTTATCACCAAAGTTTTTATTTTCACAAGGGGTTAAAGGAGAAAAAGCCCCCACAGGTTGTTAAACAATTGCTCCTGAACAAGGCAATACCCCATATGTGGTCATAATCTGCTATATGAGTACATAGTGGGGCTCGGAATGGGAAGCACTATTTGGTTTTTGGAGGTCAGATTTTGCTGGAATAGTATTCAAGTGCCATGTCGCATTTGCAGCTCCCCTAAAGTACCAATACAATGGAAATTGACAAAGGTGACCCCGTTTTGGAAACTACACCTCTCATGGAACATATCAGGGGGTAGTGTCAGTATTTTGACCCTACACCTATTTCACAATTTTTATTAAAGAGGATCTTTCATCAGATCGGGCACATGCAGTTCTATATACTGCTGGAAAGCTGACAGTGCGCTGAATTCAACGCACTGTCGGCTTTCCCGATCTGTGCCCGGTGTAAAGCGCTATCGGTCCCGGTACTGTAGCGCTTTAGTGTCAGAAGGGCGTTTCTGACAGTTAGCCAGGGACGCCCTTCTGCCCAGCAGCGCCTATCGCGCTGTACTGTGGAGCGGGGAGGAACTCCCCCCTCCCGCTCCTGATAATACTCGTCTATAGACGAGCTGTGTGAGCAGAGGGAGGGGGCGTTCCTCCCCGCTCCACAGTACAGCGCGATAGGCGCTGCTGGGCAGAAGGGCGTCCCTGGCTAACTGTCAGAAACGCCCTTCTGAAACTAAAGCGCTACAGTACCGGGACCGATAGCGCTTTACACCGGGCACAGATCGGGAAAGCCGATAGTGCGCTGAATTCAGTGCACTGTCAGCTTTCCAGCAGTATATAAAACTGCATGTGCCTGATCTGATGAAAGGTCCTCTTTAACATTGAGCCATGAAAATGAAAATTACTTTTTTTTCCAAAAAAACGTCAATTTAGCCCCAAATTTTTAATTCTCACAAGAGGATAAAGAAGAAAAGTACCCCAGTTCGTGACATAATATCTTCTGAACACAGAAATGCCCCGTATGTAGTTGTAATCAGTTGTATGGGTACATATTGGGCTCATTTTCTTCCAGAAAATGATTGCAATCACAAATTCTTTGGTATTATTATCTTCATTTAACCCCTTCCCGACATTCGCCGTAATAGTACGGCGCTGCCGGGAAGGGCTTCCCGCAAACCGCCGTACTATTACTGCGGATGCATGGTGCGCACACAGAACCTGTGTGCGCACCATGCGCTGCGGGTGTCAGCCGTAATACACGGCTGATAGTGCTCCGTAACACCCGCGGTCGGAACCGGGTCCGATCGCGGGTGTTAACCCCTGATATGCCGGCGGTCAACATGACCGCCGGCACCTCCGGGGTTTCGCTCTAAAATGGTGCCGATCGGCACCCCCCGCGCCGGTTTCGGGGGGTGCCGGTGTTCGTAGGGGGAAGCCTGGGGCCTGATCAGTGACCCTGGGTCTGCCCCATCACTTACCCCCTTCACGTACCTGGTTGATCCTGCCTAAAAAGGAAGCTGTCAGCCTGTGCGTCTACACAGGCTGACAGCTTCCTATACTCTGCAATACACGTGTAACACGTGTATTGCAGCGTATATGTAGTGAAGCAGTGATCAGCCGATCACTGCTTCAATCCCCATGGGGACAGAAAAAAAAAAGTTGGAAAAAAGTAAAAATAAAAAAGTTTAAATAAGTTTAAAATAAAATAGAAATAAATAAAACCCCAAAAATCCCATTTTCCCCATATAAAATGTTTTATTATGTAAAATAAAGAAGAATAGAAAAAAAATTACATATTTGGTATCGCCGCGTCCGTAATATCCTGAACAATAAAATTAAAACATTATTTAACCCGAACGGCGAACGGCGTAAAAAAACCCGTAGAAAACCGCACAAAATAATGATTATTCACCACCTTTCCCTTACAAAATGTTCAATAAAAAGTAATCAAATGGTCAGATGAAAACCAAAATGGTACCAATAAAAAGAAGAGGTGTTCCCGCAAAAAAGAAGCCCTCAACCAGCTCTGTCTAGCGAAAAATAAAAATGTTATGCCTTTCAGAAGATGGCGATGCAAAAAATAATTGATTTTTTTCCCTAAATTGAATTCTATTCTGCACAAATAGCAACGCATTAAAAAAATCATATAAATGAGGTATCACCGTAACCGTAGCGACCCGCAGAATAAAGGTAACATGTTACTTATGCTGTACACTGCACGGGAAAAAAAATAAATGCTAAAAAGCAATGCCAGAATTGATGTTTCCTTTTACATCCCACCCAGAAAGAGTTATTAAAAGGTAGTCAATAAGTTTCAGGCCCCAAAATGGTGGCATTGAAAAGTACATCTAATACCGCAAACACCAAGCCCTCATATGGCCACTTTGCCAGAAAATAAAAATCTAGCTTGTACAATGTGAAGACAAAACCCCTAAAAGTCACCAAATCATTAGGACATAAGTGGCTGCGACTAGAAGGAAATGTATAAGCTGTGCGAGTGTTTTCAGGGGACCCCCCATATTTAGAGCTTATGAGAGAGAAGACACCAGCGCTGATCCCCCAGAATGCCCCTCTTCCCCGTCCACGTCATAGGAGCTAGTGGGAAAATAGAATGGGATTTGGTGTGCCCAATTTACTCCGCACAGCTTACATATTCACTTCGGGGTTACTAATGCTCACTACATCACTTGATAAATTCTTTGAGGGGTGCGGTTTTCAAAATGGGGTCACTTTCTAGAGGTTTCCACTGTTTTGACTCCTCAAGGGCTTTGTAAATGCGACATGGTTCCTGAAACTGATCACAGCCAGATCTGCCCTCTAAAAGCTCCTTGGTGCGCCTTCCCTTCTGCGTCTCGCTGTGCGTCCATATATTAATTTACACCCACAAGTGGGGTACTATGGTAGTCGGGAGAACTTGCCTAACAAATTGTGGGGTGCGTTTTCTCCTTTAACCCCTTGTGAATGTGCAAATTCTAGGGAAAAACGAAAATATTAGTAAAATAAAATCAAATTTGAAAATTTCACCTCCATTTTGTATTAATTCCTGTTAAGCACTTATAGGGTTAAACTACTAGGTATATGTTGTTTTGGCTTATTTAAGGGGTGCAGTTTTGAAAATGGGGTGATTTATGGGGGGTTTAATACAAGGGTCTTTCAAAACGCCTTCATAACTGGATTAGTCCCTTTAAAAAATGGGTTTTGGAAATTTCTTGAAAATTTTGAATATTGTTGTTTCACTTGTAAATCTTATAATGTCCGTAAAAATTAAAAGGGCGCCTAAAGTTTGATGCCGACATAAAGCAGAGATCTTGGACATGAGATTTAGGATATAATTTTGGCGGTCTGACTATCTGTATGTAATGCACATCATTTCAAACTTTATAAAATGCATATTTTTCAAAATTTCCACCAAATTTCCAATTTTTTCATAATTAAACACAAAACATATCAACCAAAATTTACCACTAACATGAAGTACAATGTGTTACGAAAAAACAATCTTAAAATCACTTTGGTAAGTTAAATCATTCCAAAGTTATTGCCACATAAAGTGACACATGTCAGTCTTGAAAAATCGAGCTTGGTCAGGAAGTCAAAAAGTTCCATTGGCGGGAAGGGGTTAATTTGTCTTCAATGGAAAACCACAAAAAGAATTGTCAAAAAGCCAAATTGGATATAATTCCACACATTTTCTTTGAGCTGTTGTGGCAATGTGTATAACTTAGTGGCCAATCATGATCTATACCTCAACGGCTATTGATACTATTGCTATGTGTATATAATGCCCACACATGGTGTATAAAGGACTCCAATGCTGAGGTCCTTTCTGGCATTAGCTTAATCCATGTGCATTCCATTGTATGTAAATACTTAAAGGGACCACATACCATCTGTTGCACTTAATTTTTACCCAGTCGGTTTGTATTTGTAGATTCTCCTTTCAATTTCCATCTTTTATATATGTGTATGATGTAATAAATAAAATTATGACAAGTTTATTGACCAAGACTGGATGTGTAATATATTCCTTTTATAGTGTCATACTCACGATTGGTTTTCTTGTGGATATTCTATCTGTATTTCAGTCTACAGTCAGCCTATGCAGACACATAGGGTGACTTCCTCCATTCGGTAGCAGGATCAACAAGGTATGGGGGCTCCTTGCAGCCCAGGGCCAGAGGCCGAGCTGTAGAAAATACATTATGGCACCCCCGATCTCGCCGCGGGTTTGCCGATGGGGGACATTAACATATCTGGAAGAGCATATAAAATAATACTGTATGGGGGCCCAAAATGGGGCATATAATACTGTCTGGGAGCCATTGTGGAGCATATAATACTGACTAGGGGCTACTTTAGTGCATATTGTACTGTGTGGGGGCCCTTCACTATTTATATCATGCAGTATCTGTTTTATAGCAGACGTGATATTAGTACAGGCTGTAATAACATTGCATGGTCACTATAAAACAGATCCTATGTAAATAGTGGAGATTAATTGTTCAAATGTTCAAAAGTACCAAATGCAGAGACCTTTACCTTTCAGTACAAAGGTGTTTGTATTACTGAAAGCTCGGTAAATCCCCATTTACATGACTGTAATTTGTCGGTCCGTAACTGTCGACAATTGTGGATACACAGAATATTAAGGTTAAATTGCCATGTTGGAACTTTGCGATAATTTAGTGAGTTTTGGGTTGCAGTTTGGGCACTTAGTCTGAAAAAGGTTCGCTATCACTGCAATAGGGACTGCTGAATCTTTTTTTTTTTCAGTTTTCCCATACACATTCACCATGAGTGAAAAGTACCATAGGGGGTTCGGCTGTGCTCAGCCGTATGAATCTGATTGAACTAGACCTTCATGATTTGTTTTCCTAACGTTAGTTCAATATTATGTTCAGTTCAGTTAGGGCCCAAGTCACATAAAACATTCCCTATCTGCAGTATCTGTCAATGGAATATGACAGATTCATATTTGAAGATTATTTATCTACAAATATATTTGTAGATTAATTATCTACAAATATAGATATGATTATGTTCATGAGAAGACCCTTTAAGTGCAAGTGTACAGACAGTCTCCTGGCAATGCTTAGGGCTGCAGATCAGTTTACTTCTCCATGCATTTTCTGCTTGTTCCAGGATATAAGGTTAACAATGAAAATATTATTAACTTTGAATCCTCCTTTTCTGTAGGAATTATCAATACCGGTGTACAATACTCTGCTCTTTATGAATCTCCCAAATATTTAACTGTAGCAAATTTAAAACATCCATAGTAAAAAATAATCTCTTACCGTTTAGCTTGGACATTTTAGATAAAGCCCTTAAAGTGTAACTCACACGTTTTTTTTCCACTATTGTGTCGGAGGGTGTTTGGTGACCATTTTTGTAATATGCTTTATTTCCCTGTTTAAATTCCTTTTTATTATTTAACAGGCTGTAACATTCTCCTTAGCGACTCTTTAACTGAGCTGTTTCTATGGATAATCCATACACAGTTATATGGTAAGTATACAGAGCTAAAGCATTTACCAAAGGATGATAGTCACTTCAAATGGTTGCTTGTGATATCATACAAAATATGAGATTCTCAACTTTCATATGATGCCAAGCTTTAAGAACTAGCTATAACAGAATCTGAAATATCACAAATTAAAAGCACAGCCGAGAAAGTGATTTTATATCCAGAATAAACTGCTGCATATTAAGTTTTATACCATTTTTCTAGGTGATATAAAACCAGAGATACAACTGTTTGAAGTGACCATCCCCCTTTTCTTAAATGCTTCAGCTCTATGTACTACAGTAAAGGGGTATTCCCATGTACATAATTATTTTAAAATTTGTAGGTAATTAAAAATTAAATGTTTTTTCAAATATAAATAATTAAACATTTTGGGGAGTTTTAAAGATTTGCTCTAAACATCTTGTGGTCACAGTCTTGTTGTCTTGATTGGTTGCCGGTGGATATGACCATGAATGCAGGAACTTTCTAAGGTCAGAAAAGGTCCACCATGATTTCCTTATTGTGACCGGGATATCTTCTCATACATGTAGTGTCCCTGCCTGATAACCCAGGTACAATAAGAAAATCATGGCTGGGTTCCTGACAAGTCCCAGACCATAGAAAGTTTCTGCATTTGTGGTCGTATTCATTGGCAACCGATCAAGACAACAGACTGTCACCACTGACATAGTTAGAGAAAATCTTTAAAACTCTGTGGAATTTTTAATTACTTATATTTGCAAAAATGTTTAACTTTTAATTATCTACAAATATAGATATGATTATGTACATGGGAAGATCCTTTAAGTGTGTGTGTACAGACAGTCTCCTGGCAATGCTTAGGGCTCGTTCACATCTGCGCCAGGGGTCTCCATTCTGCAGGTTTCCGTTTCCTGCATGAAACTGGGCAGGAGACGGAAACCTTCAGGCATTTTTCAAATGAATGGGTTTGGAAAGTGTCGGGCCGTGAGCGTTTTATGCTCTCCGCAGCTAAACCATTTTTTTTAACCGGACACAGAGTCGGACATGCAGGACTTTGTGTCCGGTTTTAAAAAACGGTTTTGCCGCGGAAAGCATAAAATGCGCTCACGGCCAGACTCGGTCTGACAGGTTTCCTCAGAAACTCAGAAAGGAGACCCGAATGCTGGTGTGAACCCAGCGTTAGATTATTGCTAATAGAACTATACAGCCTGTTTTCTATTAATATGAGGTTTTATAGATTAAGAAATATATTACAGAAATGTTCACCACGTGCCACCTCCTCCCCCCCCCCTGACAAAATGAAAAGTCAATAAAATGGGAGTTATACTTTAATTATAGGTAACAAATAGATTTTCATTTTGTAAATTATAGTAAACATAGGAATAAATAATACTCTCCATTTGTTATCTTTATTGGTGAAAACCAAAGTATAATATATCATTATGGCACACTATGCATTACATTCATATTATAAAATGTGTTGTGTGCTCTTAAATAGAATTAAAAAATACATATTTAAGATTGTAAACAGTTTACAGAGCTTTATGGAAAAGAACATACCATCTTTTTTTCATGTATTCGTAATAATTAACTTATTACCCTGAGAACTGTATATGGCCGTACCACAAACATATCAGCTTCTCTCTCTTGTGCTGTTACTGCTAGGTGATTCTATTTTATTTATTATTGTGACGCACACAAAAATGTATACAATTGTGATAGTTAGGGTAAAATGTTATCTGTTTATCTGTTATATACATGGAGAATTTACTCAGATATTTCTTATGTCCTATTGATTAAAAAATGATCTAAAATAAATTTTCCTGTGTTTTTTCATTTTATTTGAAAGCCTGTGGTACAATATCACAGAATCTTGTCACCAATCTTTTGTAGAAACTGGTGACTGTAGCCTTGGACGGAATATTAGGTTTCTTATTAATGCATTATAAGGGTGAGTTCACACTACGTAAACGGCAGCTTATTCTGAACGTAAAACACGTTCAGAATAAGCGGCGTATAAAGCAGTTCCATTCATTTCTATGGGAGCCGGCATACGAGCGCTCTCCATAGAAATGAATGGGCTGCTTCTTTCACTACGAGCACTCCCATTGTAGTGAATGAGAAGTGCCGGCGTGTACGGCTCGGCATGAGCAGAGCTAGCAGTACACACAGCGCTTCCCATTCACTACAATGGGAGTGCTTGTAGTGAAAGAAGCAGCCCATTCATTTCTATGGGGAGCGCTCGTATGCCGGCTCCCGTAGAAATGAATGGAACTGCTTTATACGCCGCTTATTCTGAACGTGTTTTACGTTCAGAATAAGCTGGCGTTTACTCCGTGTGAATGAGCCCTAAGTTTCCATTGGTGTTATTAATAGATGTTCATTCTACTTTTCTATGAAGAACTTTCTTTGAGCTTTTCTTGCTTTTTCAATCAGCTCAAAACTTGGTATACCCTGTGGCATTTCTAGTAAGTGATGCTCTTTTTCAAGAATATCTTCGGCAGTGCCTAAACAAAACAAAAACAAAAATACATGAATATCACAGTAACTAGACAATATAGGAGCACAATAAACTTTACATTTCTAGAGAAAATGTGCGTAGTACATAAGTCAAAACAGTTTAGGTAGGAAGCATGGGAGTGTGCCTGAATGTAGAGACCAGCTCTTAATAAGTTAGGCATATCTTCCGCCAGTCAGAATTTGAGTAGGACTATTGTATATAAAGCCAGTCTTATGAATCCCCCCACCCCTTGCATGTTACAATGACTGCTGTGTGTATATCTACTTTTCAACCCCTTCTTCAAGTCTATTAGAATATCAGTGCACAGTGCCACTAAATTCACATTATCATCAGCTCTCCGTTGTTCTGGTCCATCAGAAAACCAGAACAACAGATAGACGGACAACTAAAATAGCGCTTACATACGGAGCCCGACGGGTGTCAATTGTTTTAAAACTGAAAGTGGCGGCCAGATATGTCATGCGTGCAGGACTTTTACAAATGTGAACATGGTCTGAGCTGAATTTTATTGTAGCAATTAACTGAAATACTGTCCTAATGAGAAAAATACTGTTAGGCAACAAATGTTTGTCATGGGTAGGGTATAAATAAATGATATATTAATACATAACTTATAAATAATCATAACTTTTAGGCTGGTGATTTTAAAGAAACATTTCAATAAATGAAATCATTGTATATAATGATTATATAAGTAACGCTTTAAAAGGAGAGTCATTCTCTTTTACAGAGCGCTAAAAGCAAAACAGGTGTTCTTATTTCCAAGAAATCCACTTACTTGTACATACATAATGTAGCAAGTAGAGGCTTTGTCTGTAAAAATTTACATCACAATTTCCATTGCATCTATGTGTATTGTTGCATGTATATTTCAATAATTACTTGTGAATTATTTCTGGTTGCATAGAAGCCTGTTTCCATAATATAGCCATTACACAGTAAACAGCATTAAAAGGGTTGTGGGGAAATTCATTTTATTACAATGCATTATTCCAACTGTCTTACTTGCAGAGTGCTGCAGGTCTGCAGAGTAGAGCACAGTCGGCATGTAACAGAGTCAGAACATCAACAGGAGAAGCTGAGGAATGAGACTTCCCACCCATTTGCCTCACTCTGTTCTGCAAAACATCAGGATGCCTGGGGGACCCTCTTGTATGCCAGTATGATGTTTCCTCAGCGCAGTGACTGCGCTGTAATAAGAAATAATCTTCCCTTTAAGTAACAGTGCACTAAACACTGAGATGTCAGTTGTCGATACTGGACAGAATACATAAACTTGGATGTGTTTTAAGAAAGAACATACTAAGAGTTTTATGAACATGAGGTGCACTTTTTCCTATTTCAGAAATGATCTTGGGGGAGGGGGTAGGTAAGTGGCAACCAGCTTTAGTGCCAGACAAAAGTAAAGTTACACTCAAATTTTCTTTGTTGTTCTTTGTTTTGCACCATACGCATATAGACCCATATCGAAAGTAATTCATTTTGGACATTTTCACAGTAGGACTTGCTACTTTCACATGCAAACCACAAGCCGAACCTCCCAAATTATATAAATCTTCACACTTAAAGGGTTTCTATCATTGGAAAAAGTCATTTTGCATAGCCTTTGGGAAGGCTGTTCCACACCTATCTTTTGTATGTAAATTGCCTCAGTAGATTTTGAATATGTCTGTTTTTATTCATATGCTAATTAGCATCTCTGTGCGCCCAGGAAGTCTCTTTGTGAACTGTCTTCTGTATATACAGTACAGGCTGCTGCTGACTCCTCCTCCCTGCTCTCACACACAGCAGGGAGAGGAGCTGGCTCACAACTTCGAGGGCACGAATAAACTAATTAGCATATGAATAAAAATTGACTTATTCAAACGCTACATACAAAAGGTATGTGTGAAATAGCCTTTTTAAAGGCTATGCAAGGATGTGATTAGTTAAAAATGACTTTTTCCAACAATAGAGCCCCTTTAACTGGGATTTTAGCTCAATGGCACATTCTTTATAGACACTGTATAAATAACATCAATAACTTAGGCAATTAAAGGGGTATTCCCAACTCGCCTGTTCACCACCTTGCAGGTTCTGTTTAGTTCCTGGTTTTCTCGGTAAATTGGTGGGCGGGATTTCACTTGTTATCTCACAGACAAAGCCAGCTCTGTGATCTCTCTTCATAGCAGTGCATGTTTGCAGTCAGTAATGAGGGATGGTTGTAAATAAATTAGCACAGTATCACTGGAAGATGCACAATATGAAGCTGATATAGCAGAGCTGGATTTGTTAGGTGATGAGAATCCCAAACTTACATGCTACAGGACCACGAGTCAGCTTGCAATATACTCACTTTTAGGTCTGTGTTTAATGGACTTCCTGTCTCAGCCCTTATCAGCAAAATTCAATTAGCTGACTGATAACTGGAAGAGCTGGGGATAAATAGCTCAGAAATACAAGCTCCTGAGCAGTCAGCTTCCCCTCTCTCCTGAGAGCAGAGAGCTATGTCACTTTTCCTGGGCGGAGAGATAAGACCATCCCCAGGTCTGTGGTTATGGAAACAGTGTGTAAATAATGAAGTGAAAAATCTCAGCGGCCAAACAAAGCAGTTTTGCTGAAGCAATGTATTTAGGAAAAGTCTTAAATCCACATAAGCTAGCAGTATAGATAGGATCCTTGTGATGGGACAACCCCTTTAAAGAAAGATATAGGAGCAACTTTTACAAAGAAATTCTCCATTCTGGCTCATATTGGAGAAGGGAGAAGGACTCAGAATGCCCTACTAGGATATAAACAAAGGGTTTTCATCTGAGATGACGCCTTTAAATTGAATCTTATTTATACATGGATGTAAAAGACTTGAGCAGTTTTTGTCACTTCATGGTGCCATGTAGGTAGCAATTGCCAGTAAGCTAATTAACTGAATGTGAAGATGTACAGATAAAGCTGCTGGTTGTTATTCTGTGAATGGAACTTTAGAATCAAGTGGCAAATAAGTTCTTCTAAGATATAGTAAGTAATCATACAATTGTACCTTTCATCCTATGAACTAGGGTTCCATATCCCATATCATACTGGTATGCGAAAACAAATCCCAGTGGTATAATAGGAATAAATAATGCTGGCTTCTTTCTTTTTATTGCTCTGCACAAAGGAACAAATAGTCATAGTTAGACACTATAGATACAAGAATAGATTAGGTAAAATATACTGTACATATAAATGCCTCTTAGACAGATTTATAATAACTCTGCATATGGAATTAAGTAATGAACAAAAAACAACGTTAGGCCCGGTTCACATCTGCGTTACGCTTAGGGACACCCCCTTCCCCCTAGCATTCTCTTTTGGGCCGAGGTTGTACACCCTAGTGTCTGTGATTCTGGCACAGCGGTGACCCCACAGTGTGTTACTTGAGCCAGAGGCCAGAAGAGGATGTTGGGAGACTGTTGGATACCATGAGGATGACCAGGACTGGTGAGGCATGGGGAATGTATTATTACACAATGGGAACTAATGAGGCCCTAGAGTATACACTGTCTACCAATAAGTATTTGGACACCCATGCAAATGCAAATGAAGATACCTGCAGTCGTGATGTATCGTGTAGGATACAGCACTGGCATTAGCCGCATGCAAGATGCCACGAAGTGCAGAGTTGTCCGATTTCGAGAAAGGGGTAATTGTGGGGTACCACAGAAATGGTTGATCCTTAAGGGACATAGCAAGTGAACTGAATTACACAAAATCGACAGTGGCCTATGTGATTACGAAGTGGAAGGTGAACGGTGATTGTCAGAATGTGCCCCGAGTCAGCAGACCCCCGAAACTGCAGCCGTCCAAAATCGGTGAAAGAACTTACCTGTCTTCTCCAAGTCAAATGGAATAAAATACTACTAGCCGTCATACAAGGACTTGTGGAAAGCATGCCCCGGAGGGTTGAGGCTGTAACTGCCGTTTGTGGAGGCTTTACCAACTATTGAATATGAATAAATGTTGTTTTCTATTCTACCACAGGTATCCAAATACTTATTGGTAGACAGTGTAATAGTGTTTTGTGGGTGACAAAGCTCGTGGAAAATCAAGTCAAATTTGGTTTTATTCGAATTGGTTCACTCATCCCTACTATTGACCTGAATGGGAGCTGAATTCCAATGGTGTGGCATGTCCAGTACATAGTATGCTGAGCCAGCTGTTTCTGGAACTCCTATTGATGACCTATCCTAAGGACTGACTGGCCATTAATATGTAATATAAAAAAAAAACCAAAAACTTGATAGTCTTCAGTAGTTGATACCTTTTTAATGACTAACTAATAACGGTGACAGATTACAACGTTTCGGAACTCTAGGCGCCTTTCTCAAGTAAATTTAAAAAACATTTCTGAAGGATGCATATTTATACACAAGAAAAGGGGCACATAGGGATAGGATTCTAGGAGGAAGGGGGGTAGAAGGTTATTAGTTATTGGTAGAAACAATGTAAACAATTCCAGGTTCTTATCAGTTCTCAGGGTCTCAGGTCAGTGATTTCTGTAAGATGCCATAAGCATTAATATGTAGTTATGGATGACCCCATTAAAACAGGGTAGTATTTTGGTTTCGTATTCCAGATATTGAAAATATAACAAACCCCGCTGTTAATCCGAGTGCGGCTAAACTGAAAAACGTCCCATAATATTTCAGAAATTCCCGCGTCCAGGCAATCTGCATGGCCATCTGTTTCTCTCGCATTTGATTCTGCATCAAGATCTGCCTCTCCAACTACAAATAAAAAACAATAAAAGACAAACTTAGTTAAACTAAAGGCAATTTGTCTACCTTTCCTTAGAAAAAAAATTCATGTTTCACTATTATACACATGTGATGATCCATCAATAGTCAATCTGATTTCTTCCAGCAAGACGCATATGAACATAAACTAATTTTGTCAAGGACAAAGGTATTTGAGCAGGTGTGCATAGCAATATCCACAAGGATAATCAATCTTAATCTGATGTTTAAATGGAATTTCTAACTGGATCTCTTATTGTATTCGCAACACAGAATAACACCATGATACAAGTTTAAAAAAGAGGGGGAAAAAAAACACAAAAACACTTTTTTTTTCATGTAATTATTTTACATTTCTCTAGGAGCTTACCTGCTCTGTGGACACACTAGGTAAACTGCTCAAACTGAGACAGTGAAAGTCTGGAGAGGTACAGTACTGGTTCCTGGGTGGTAGAGGTCTGCATATGTGTATTTTTTGTTTTTATCTTGTCGTAATATGTACAACATATGTATTCAATCCTTCTTACACTGGATCTCACATCCAGGAGAGAGGTAAGTAGCGGTATATATATTTCTGCAACCGTTATCCCCTTCCCACTGGTGACATTTTTAGATTTTCCATTTTTGACTCGCCTCATTCCAAACCCGAGTAACTTTTTTATTTTTCCGTTCACAGAGCAATATGAGGACTTAAAGTGTAACTAAGCTTTCAGACAACTTTTGATTTTCTGGTAATATTTGTGTGATTAAAGGGATCCTATCATTAAAACACATTTTTTTCTGCCTACCACATAAGAATAGCCTTAAGAAAGGCTATTCTTCTCCTACCTTTGGATGTCTTCTCCGTGCCGTCGTTCCGTAGAAATCCCGGTTTTCGTCGGAATGCAAATGAGTTCTCTCGCAGCACTGAGGGCGGGCCCAGTGCTCAAACAGCACTGGAGGCGTCCCCCAATGCTGCGAGAGAACTCTCCAGCGACGCCTCCATCTTTAAGAACGTCCTCTTCATGCGTCTTCTTCCGGCGCAGGCAGTCAAACTTGTAGGCCTCGGGCAGAGCAGACTACGCATGCCCGCGCCCACAAGAAAAATGGTCGCTTACCCAGTATAAGAACTTCCTATACATTTCTCATTCCTTTTGTAGTCACTCCTAGGTTTGGCTCGAAAAACTGCAGCAAAATCTGCAATAAAAGAGGGTGCGTTTTATGCAATGTGGGGCCTCAGCCTTAAAGAAAATTTGTCAGAGTCTATGGTGATCACTGATTCTGAGACAGGGAAAGAAGGACAATGTCAGGTAGTATTTTCAAGGGTATATCCGTAAGACCTGTTGGTAAGAATTTGTTGCAAGCACTTAACCTAACCCTAGTATCTACGAAGTGTGGTCTTAGAGAACAAAGGGTAACCACTATCTACAGTGCCTACAAGTAGTATTCAACCCCCTGCAGATTTAGCAGGTTTGATAAGATGCAAATAAGTTAGAGCCTTCAAACTTCAAACAAGAGCAGGATTTATTAACAGATGCATAAAACTTACAAACCAAAAAGTTATGTTGCTCAGTTAAATTTTAATAAATTTTAAACATAAAAGTGTGGGTCGGGGCGTGGCTTGGCCATGGCGGAGTGAGGTTGTGTGCTGTCTCTGCTCCGTCCCTGGCTCCTGGTAGAAACACCCTATACGGCTGACCATATTTGAACTTACCTGCTCGGTGATGGGGAAGAACCACAGGCCCTCTCAGCGGTCCTCTTCAACCCCTCCGGGGACTTCTGGATCGTCTTCTATCTCCCGCTTCCTCCGGGTGCCGCGCTGTGGGGACTCCTCTGCTCCGGCCGGATCTAAGATGGCGCCTGTTCCTGTAGCCGCTCCACGCGGCCGGCCTGCTGCAGCTGCGGTGCTCTCTCCGGCTGCCTCCAGCGACGTGCGCCTCTCATCTGCTGCCCTCCGCAATGCTGGGGATCCTGAGGACACGCGGCCGTGCTCTTCCTCCTCCGGCGGTCCGGACAAGCTGCAAGCCGGGGATGTCCGTCCGCCGACGCATACCTCCGGCGGCCCCCCCCTTCTCTCCTCCGGCCTGATGGATGATGGGCAGGTAGGCTGTGACTCTGCCTCGCCCTCTCTACTACCTGCTCATGGGTTGGATGGTGAGTGGCCGTCCCTGCCGCCTTCTCCTGCTGCCCCACTGATGTCCCCCTCCCTGGAGCCCATGAATGCCTCCTCAGGGTCTGTTGCTTGGGGAGAGGGTGGGCATGGCTGGTACTCCTCTGAGCCCTCTTCCCCTAGGATGGCCCCAACGTCCCCCTCATGCCCTGTACGTGAGACCCTGAATGTGCTGAATGTGCTGTCTGTGCCTCCGAGCCCCCTGGCTCCTGACTGTGCCGTCCATGCAGCCCATGGACTTTCTTCCCCATCTTCTGCCTCCCCCTCGGGGTCCGCCCCCCCCCTCTGCTGCTCCCTCCCGGCCTCCCCAAGGTCATCAGGCTGCTGCTACCTCCTTGCCAGTTCCCCTGGACTCTCCTACTGCTGCTGCGGTTGGTGGACCAAGTCTCTGTGCTGCTTTTGATTCTTCTGGAACTGACATTTCCTCTGCTTCTGTTTCTGATACCCTGGTTGAACTACGTCGCCTTAGCGCTCATTTGGCGGCGGTTCCCACTAAGTCTGATATGGAGGAATATGTGATTCGACTTGAGCAGTCTTACAAATCGGAGCTGTCTGCGGTCCGTTCCTCTGTACAACAACTGGAGACCAGAGTGGATTCCCTCGAAGCGTCCTCTGCCTCCCATGATTCCCAGCTTTCTAACCAGGAGGCGACCATTGCCTCTCACACTCGGCAGCTGCGGTTCTTGTCTGATATGCTGGACGACTTGGAGAATCGCAATCGACGTAATAACATAAGGGTGAGAGGACTGCCTGAATCTGTTGAGTCTCAGCACCTGGACGCCACCTTGCGCACCATCTTCAATTCGATTTTGGGGGCCCTGGACTCACCCATGGAACTTGACCGCGCGCACCGCTCCTTGGGTGCGCGCCCTCCTGATGACAATAGGCCCCGAGATGTTATTTGCAGGGTGCACAGATACCAGTTGAAGGAGGCGATTATGCGTAAAGTTCGGGAGGTCCCGAAGGTTTTGTTTCAGGACTCTGAGCTCCAGTTACTTCCGGACCTGTCGCGTCTCACCCTTGCTAAACGGAGAGCGTTGAAGCCTCTTCTGGAGGTTCTCACCCAGCATCAAGTGCCGTACACATGGGGCTTCCCTTTCCGCCTACAGGTCCGTCATGGCGGCCGTGTTGTCTCCATGTCTCATCCGGATGAACTTTTCAATTTCGCCTCTGCCTTGGGCCTCCCGTCTGTTCCTGCCCTATCCTGGCCTCCGTTCCCTGGTGATCTCCTGTCGGCCCCTCCTGCCCGTCCTCAGAGGCGCTCCGGGAGGCGCCGCAAGACCCGCTCCCCGGTGGAGGCGAATCCGTCTCAGGCTGCTCCTGGCACTTCTACCTGATGGCTCTGATTGTTTGGACGGACTTCTCTAGTTGTTTGGATTGGACTCCTTTTGCGTTCCTGTGATATGTGTTGGGGGGATAGGGATGTGTGATGCTTATCTCTCACTGCGGTCTTTCCATCCTCTCCACCAGCTGGCTCCTTCGGGTGGCTTGCTCCCTTCGATTGTTATGTTCTTGTTGTTCTATTTTGTTGGTCAGCATTTAATACTCTGTTAGAAGATTTATTGTTTCGGTGTTTTCGCCTGGGGGCCCGGGATGGGGCACCGGCTGCTATATTTGGAAAAGCCCGTTTCCCACCGGGGTCTCCACGCTTTCTTTGTGCGTGGTCTTTGGCAATCTTTTTCTTTGCCGTTTCCCCACCTCTCTGTGTGGAGTTTTTCTCTCCACCCCACTTAGTTGGTTTTGTCTCTCCTTTTTTCTTGTCCTCTGTGTTTTGTTCTGGTTTTTTTTTTTTTTTTTTTTTTTTGTCTGGTTGTTTCCTCTTTTCTTTTCCCTCTTTTACTTGTTTTCCTTTATCGTTCTCTGTCTGTCTCTCTGTTGTTTCGTCCCTTCCCTCTCTCTTTCCTTCTCCCTTGGCCATGTCCTCTGTTAACTTTTGCACCCTCAATGCTAGGGGTCTAAATGTCCCTCAAAAACGTAATCAGATTTTGTATCAGTTGCATAAACAGCGCTCACATGTCCTTGTTTTGCAGGAAACCCATTTTAAGAAGGACCACGTCCCGGACATTCGCAGTCGTTACTTCCCTAAGTGGTTCCACAGCGTCAACCCTGTTGCTAAATCAAAGGGAGTCTCGATTGCTATCCACCGTTCCTTGCAGCATGAGGTTCTGGACACCTGTATCGACCCTGAGGGTAGGTTTCTCTTTTTGAAATTGCGCACGGAAGGCACGGTTCTTACCATGGCTGGCTGTTACCTTCCGAATCAGGGTCAATTGGCATACTGTAGGTCCCTTATCCGCAGATTGGCAGACTTCAGTGAGGGAGTAGTAGTTCTAGGTGGTGATTTCAATTTTGTCCTAGACCCCCTCGTTGACTCCTCCCCCCCGCGTCCCCCCCTCGCAATTGCGCCGTTTGTTGTCTGCCCTTCACAACTCCCAATTGGTAGATGTCTGGCGTATTCTACACCCTCAGGATAAGGATTATACATATTACTCCCCGGCCCATAACTCTTATAGTCGCATTGACTTTTTCCTGACCAGCCACCATGCCCTCTCTTGGTCACCGGAAGTTCGTATCGACTCGGTCCTTTGGTCGGATCATGCCCCGGTTCATTTGTCCCTGGTCATCCCTGGTTTGTCGCGTCGTCCATTTAACTGGCGCTTAAACGAGGGCCTATTGAACGACATTTCCTGTAGGGAGGCTGTCGGGGAGGCTATCCGGAACTTTTGGCTTGATCATACCCATGACCCTACTTCCCTCCCGTTGCAATGGGAGGCTATGAAGTGCGTAGTGAGGGGGGTCCTTATTCAGCATGGCGCTCGTCTCAAGAAGGAGCGGGCTGTTGGGGTTGCTGCCCTTTTGGGGCGGATCCACGATTTGGAGATGTCACACAAACAGACTGGCTCCCGTACGACCTTCACGGAGCTTATCAATGTGAGGGAGGAACTCCGTACCCTTTTGGACGGAAAATATTTACACTTCAGGGATCGCGTTAAAAAAACATTATTACGAGTTCGCTGATAAATGTGGTCGTTCGTTGGCTCGTCGTCTCCATCCGCGTGACTCCCCCGCGTACGTTCCGCGCTTGCGTACGGGTTCGGGTGGTTTGGTTCATAATCCTACTGACATTGCCGCGGAATTCCGCTCGTTTTATTCCAACTTATATAACATTCGCGGTCACTACGCGGACCTAGATCCGTCGGCGCTCGGGGATAAGATCCGTCGTTATGTCACGGAGACTGCCCTCCCCTCCCTTTTTAGTTCTGACGCGGAAGCCCTTGAGACACCCTTCTCGTTGGAAGAAGTCGCAGCGGCGATTCAGGTGACGCCCGCGGGTAAGGCGCCGGGCCCAGACGGGTTCACAGCTCGTTTTTATAAATGCTTCAGTTCTCTACTTTCCCCGGATCTGGCGCGGGTGTTTAATAGTGTAGGGGAGTCGTCGCCGTTTGCTACGCAATCCTTGTCGGCTCTGATCACTGTGATTCCTAAGCCTGGTAAGGATCCTGTGTGCCTGGCGAGATACCGGCCTATTTCCCTAATCAATATAGACGTAAAATTGTATGCGAAGTTGTTGGCGAATCACCTTTCCTCTTTCATGCCTGCTTTGGTTCACAGTGATCAGGTCGGCTTTATCCCGGGTCGGGAGGCGCGGGATAATGTTTGCAAAACTGTTCTTGCCATCTCCGTTGCCCGCTCCTCTGGGGTCCCTCTTTGCTTGCTTTCAATTGATGCCGAAAAGGCGTTTGATCGCATCCATTGGGGGTTTCTTCGGGAGACCCTGGTGCAGATCGGTATTGGTTCCGGATTTTTGGGCAAGATTCTGGCTCTCTACGGGAATGCGTCGGCGAGTGTAGGGGCGAACGGAGTGATTTCGGATCCTTTTTCTGTTCGTAACGGTACCCGCCAGGGTTGCCCCCTCTCGCCGTTGCTCTTTGCTTTGGTGATGGAGCACCTGGCGGTGGCGTTGCGCCGCTGTCCGGATGTGCACGGTATACCTCTGGGGTCTCGTGTGGTCAAAGCGGCGTTATATGCTGACGACCTTCTGCTTTATGTCTCCGAACCGCGGGTGTCGTTTCCAGCTATTCAGCGTGAATTCTCCCGTTTTGGTGCCCTCAGTAATTTCAAGGTTAATCTATCTAAGAGTGAGGCCCTTAATGTCTCACTTCCACCTTCCGAGGTTGAATTTCTGGCGCAGACTTTCCCTTTTAGGTGGCAACCCTCCTCCTTCAAATACTTGGGGATCCATATCCCCCCTGATCCTGCTTCCCTGTTCCAACTTAATTACCTCCCACTCCTGGATGCCATTGCTTCGGACCTACGCTCTTATGGCGCTCGTCTCCCCTCTTGGTTCAGCCGAATCCATGCCCTTAAAATGGATGTCCTCCCCCGGTTTTTGTATTTGTTTCAGGCCCTTCCCATCCCTCTCCCACGCACTTTTTTGGCTAGGGTACAATCCTTGTTTGGGAAGTTTGTATGGGGCTCCTCTCGGAGCAGACTTGGGTTTAGTACTCTTGTCAGGCGTAAGTCCAGGGGAGGTGTTGGCCTCCTGGATGTGCGCCTTTATTATCGCGCCTCGGTTTTGCTTCGTCTGTTTGACTGGCAATTCCGTCGCCAAGATAAGCAGTGGGTGTCCATTGAATTTGACCTGATATCATCTTCGCTCTCCTCTTGGCCATGGATTCCACCGCACTTTCGTCCCAAACCTCCTGGCCTCTTTGTTCTCCCTTCGCACTTCCTGAGGGTGTGGGATCTGGTCTGCTCTTCTGGTCGCTTGGCCCGTGTTCCGGGCCCTATGACTCCCCTCTTTGAGAATCCTATGTTTCCCCCTGGGTGCTCAGTGGATCGGTTCCTCTGCTGGGAGAGAGAGAATCGTACTTGTCTTCAGGAGGTGGCGGGTGATTCTCCGCTCCTTCCTTTTGCCCAGTTGTGTAGCTCTCACCCTGACCTACGCCTCTCGTGGTTGGAGTATGCCCAACTTCAGTCCTTTTTGACGCGGTTCTCGCTTCCTTCTCACCTCTCTCCTCCGGCCTTAGCTTTAGAATCCCTTGTTGGGCGACGGACCTCCCCCCCTCGCGCTCTTTCGCTGTTGTATGACGTTCTCCTTTCGGATGTCACGGCGGGACTCCCCTCCTATGTTGCTGCCTGGAATTCTGACCTTCCTGTAGGTCTGTCTTCTGCGGATTGGGACAGATCCTTCCTGCTTTCTCATAAGATGGCCCTACCATGTAGTGCTCAGGAGAGAAATTTCAAGATTCTGTCCCGGTGGTATAGGTGTCCAGTGCTTCTTCATAGGATTTTCCCTGCAGTTTCGGACTTATGTTGGCGCTGTGGTTCCGCTAGGGGTACTATGCTACATATTTGGTGGGATTGTGATGTTCTGCGACCTTTCTGGGACGCGGTGTTTTCATTGTTTTCCACGGTCAGTGGGCGTTCTGTGACTGTTTCTCCTCAGCTGGCACTTCTGTCAGTCATCCCTGGCAAGCTGTCGGCAATTAAGGAGGACCTCCTGAGACATTTTCTTACGGCCGCCAGGACCGTTATTCCAAGGCACTGGCGCAGCTCCACTCCACCCTCCCTGCTTGAGTTCCTCCAGGAGCTCCTCCTTATACAGAGGATGGAGGCCTTGGTGGCGGAGGATTCTCCCGCTTATTCCAAGTTTGAGCTTCGATGGCGTCCTTGGATTATGTTTCGGGAATCTTCTGCTTTTTCTACTGCCTTTGCTTGAGTGTAACATGGCCGCCTGTTTTCTTCCCCCTTTTCTTTCTGGCTTTCCCTTTCCTCCGCTTTCCGTTCTGGTTCTGTTTGTGGTCTCTCCGTATTCGTTTTGTGTTCGTTTGTTTGTTTCTTGTCCCTCCTTTATTCCCTTTTCTTCTCCTTGTTGAGCTATTTTATTTTTGATGTTTATGTGCGGGGGGGTCTTTTTTGGCCTCCCAGCCTACTGATTTTTATGTTTTGTCATTGATGCTCTGCTTATCTTCTTTTTACTTGTGTTGTATTATTTTTTTGAAAAATCCTTAATAAAACCCGTTTAAGCATAAAAGTGTGGGTCAATTATTATTCAACCCCTAGGTTAAATATTTTGTGGAATAACCCTTGTTTGCAATTGCAGCTAATAATCGTCTTTTATAAGACCTGATCAGGCCGGCACAGGTCTCTGGAGTTATCTTGGCCCACTCCTCCATGCAGATCTTCTCCAAGTTATCTAGGTTCTTTGGGTGTCTCATGTGGACTTTAATCTTGAGCTCCTTCCACAAGTTTTCAATTGGGTTAAGGTCAGGAGACTGACTAGGCCACTGCAACACCTTGATTTTTTCCCTCTTGAACCAGGCCTTGGTTTTCTTGGCTGTGTGCTTTGGGTTATTGTCTTGTTGGAAGATGAAATGACGACCCATCTTAGGGTCAGTTCACACGTGAACTGCCCGCGCGGGTTTTGACACAGAGAGACGCGGCGAGCCGCGTCTCTCTCTCTTGACAAAACCCGCCCGCCGTGACCATCGCGGTCGCGGCTTTCACCTCCGCTGTCGGCTCAAATGAATGAGCCAACATGGAGGGTGCTGCAGCCGGGCGGAAGCCGTGCGGCGCAGCCCGCGCAGCTTCCGCCTGAAGAAAGAGCATGTCGCTTCTTTTCTCCGCTAGCAGCAGCCCGCCGCTAGCGGAGAAAAGAAGCCCGGCGTTCTCCATAGACCACCATTATAAGGGGAGGTTTAGGACGCGAAATCCGCTGTCAAAAACATCCCCTTATACTCACGTGTGAACTAGCCCTTAAGATCCTTGATGGAGGAGCGGAGGTTCTTGGCCAAAATCTCCAGGTAGGCCGTGCTATCCATCTTCCCATGGATGTGGACCAGATGGCCAGGCCCCTTGGCTGAGAAGCAGCCCCACAGCATGATGCTGCCACCACCATGCTTGACTGTAGGGATGGTATTCTTGGGGTCGTATGCAGTGCCATCCAGTCTCCAAACGTCACGTGTGTGGTTGGCACCAAAGATCTCGATCTTGGTCTCATCAGACCAGAGAACCTTGAACCAGTCTGTCTCAGAGTCCTCCAAGTGATCATGAGCAAACTGTAGACGAGCCTTGACATGACGCTTTGAAAGTAAAGGTACCTTACGGGCACGTCTGGAACGGAGACCATTGCGGTGGAGTACGTTACTTATGGTATTGACTGAAACCAATGTCCCCACTGCCATGAGATCTTCCCGGAGCTCCTTCCTTGTTGTCCTTGGGTTAGCCTTGACTCTTTGGACAAGCCTGGCCTCGGCACGGGAGGAAACTTTCAAAGGCTGTCCAGGCCGTGGAAGGCTAACAGTAAGTTCCATAAGCCTTCCACTTCCGGATGATGCTCCCAACAGTGGAGACAGGTAGGCCCAACTCCTTGGAAAGGGTTTTGTACCCCTTGCCAGCCTTGTGACCCTCCACGATCTTGTCTCTGATGGCCTTGGAATGCTCCTTTGTCTTTCCCATGTTGACCATGTATGAGTGTTGTTCACAAGTTTGGGGAGGGTCTTAAATAGTCAGAAAAGGCTGGAAAAAGAGATAATTAATCCAAACATGTGAAGCTCATTGTTCTTTGTGCCTGAACTACTTCTTAATACTTTAGGGGAACCAAACAGAATTCTGGTGGTTTGAGGGGTTGAATAATAAATGACCCTCTGAATAAACTTTTCACAATTTAAAAAAAAAAATTAAACAAAGAAATAACATTCTTTTTTGCTGCAGTGCATTTCACACTTCCAGGCTGATCTACAGTCCAAATGTCACAATGCCAAGTTAATTCAGAATGTGTAAACCTGCTAAATCTGCAGGGGGTTGAATACTACTTGTAGGCACTGTATGTATATGAGGGCAATGGTGGTCCACATACTGGTAAAGTTTAGATTTTGTCACCACAAGCCCAGCTTCAGTCACATGCTCCTAAGTGAAAGAAGCAAGAAAGGCTGTTAGTCCCACTGTGAACTTTAGGAACCTAGACAACCTACGCTGTACCATGTTTTACAAATATAGCTCAGTTCCAGATGAGAGATATAAAAAAAAAAATATTTTAAGAAAAACAGGCAGATGGGAGCGATATAAACCCGTCTCCAACAGCAGTAGGATTTCCTTTTGATTTCCTGACCATTTTTAGGGTTGTGGAATACGGTATATGAAATGCTAAAGGCCTGACGGTCCTGGAGCTCTCCTAACACACATTCCTCATCAACAGTGTGCGGATATGACCCCCCTCCCCATTATATAATGTAATAACTCGTGTTCACATTTGGCAATAAAATATATATATAAAAAAACAAACATGTGGCTTACAAGATAATGGCCATTCATGCACAGCTGACATGCATAGTAATATGTGCACAGTATTACATCAATTAACAACTGCATGAAAGCACTGTGTAAACTCAGCCAAACTGATTGCTTTACAAGCTAATTTAGTAAAGGAATTAAACATATTCTTCCTATAAAAGTAGTTATAGTTTAAGGGAGGCATAGGTTTGCTCCTAAGCGGGTGCCATATTTATACCTGACATCCTATCCTATCCTTTCCTACTAATCCTACTAATATTATAATTATTATAATTATAATCCTATTATAAATGTGAAAGTTTGTGTGTTTGTTACTCAATCATGTAAAAACGGCTGAACGGATTTGGTTGAAACTTGGCACATAGATAGTTGGTAACCTGGATTAACACATAAGCTACTTTTTATCCCGGTAAATGAAACGGCTTCACAACTGTTATGAATTTATGTTCATATGCTATATTAAACTGCTCTTGCTGGCAGCACTATCTTAGCTAATTGCAGATTGCTGATAAAGCGAGGTCTGTTATCTCTCTATGTAAACACACAGATAACACTGAGTCCATTCTGTCCAAGCATCTGCATATTATATGATCTGCATAAGTGTTCTGTGTCCTCTAGGCATAATGCTGAGGCACTGAGATGGGAAAACCCATTTAATTCAAATTGGCAGTTTCCCAATTTTAAACATTGCGAGAAAAAGGAAAACGAATTTGTCACAAAATTAAAAAACCGGGAGCCATGAAGGTAGCCAGAAGTCAACAGAGTTCTCCTCAAGTGGAGCAGGCGGATCATCGATGCCAACAACACGCTCATTATATGGCGTCTTAGCGAGCTGCTGAGATGCTAGTACAATCAGAGGCACGGTGCGAGGAACAAATTCAGCGGCAGGCCAACTTGAGAGCTGCCAAAACACTGGAGCAGGCAAACCATCGACGGCAGCAATTTGCTGAATATAGGCGGATCATCAACACCAACAACACGCAGACGAAGTCGCAGCTGAGGCTAGTCTGCCATAACAGTAATTAATGCCTTAATCTGTTATGAAGCCCTTAGCTGGTACAGCAGTACTAGTGTCGCTTCTGGAGTGTCCCCAACATTGGATGTACACAAAACCAGAACGTTTGGTGGATGTGGACCTGTGACCTTCTTTAGGTCCTGTGATGATTAGTGCTTGTGCTCATTTGCATAGCCAACCAATTACCCAGTAGAGGCATAGTTGGAAACTGTAGAATCACCTTGACAAGGTACTCTGGTACCATAGGTGTGTATAAAATGTAAAACAAATTTATTAGGTTTACAACAAATCAACTGCTTACATACTCCCTTTATACTTGACACACAAGTTACGAAAACTATGGACAGAAAAGAAACTTTCAGACCTAGAAGAATCATAAGATTAGTAAGGATTACAAACTACAAAAGAGATAATGTCAGATGATTTAGAGAGGATGTGAAAAGCTATATTAAAAAGTCTGAATTTTCCTAAACATCACAAGATATCTCAAAGTTAGGAGCCAATAAAAATCATCTAGGTGCACTAGCTAAAGTGATGCTTGCAGCTCTGACAAATACAGGTAGGACTCATTTAGACTGCCGTAATGCTAAATTTTTATGACCTGTACTCACAGCATCAAAGCAATCTACTGTCCCGTTAATTTGTGCAATTAGAGCAACAGTCAACCTGGGACTTGCACTGCACACAAGGGCTCTGTGACTCCTCTTCACACTCACAGAATGCATGTGGCCAGGAGCTAGTGAGTTGCCAGACTGCACATATACCACTGTGATTACAGAATAAGTCTCTCCCCCCTATTGAGAACACATCCATACTTGACCCAGAGAGATGCACATGTGTATGGCAAGAGAAGAAAATATTGTAGTTTGACCATCAGCAATTTTGATGATATGATGTGGCCAGGCTAACTCTTATCCCGCTCGATATACCAAAAATGGATCTTCCTTGTAAAGTGGATGTTCATCTCACTGGATACTTTTTCTCATGGATTTTGATTCACTTGCTATAAATTTAATCAAAACAGTAAACATGCAATTAGATAAAAACTTTCGGGCTGGGAATAAAGTATTGTTTAAAAAAAAGAAAGAAAAAGAATTACTCCCTAAAGTAGATAACACATTATAATGTTCTAATTACAAATTTAAAAAAAATAAAATAAAATAAAACTTTTAAGCATAGTGACTGTAAGTGTAATGAAGTCTTCTATACATAATTTACAAACGCCATACAGCGTGTTTCTATAAAATAATCAAAGAATTAAAGAAAGAATTAATACCAGTATTCTAAACATAATATCAAAAGCGCCTTAATCCTGGCTCACTACCAAGTATCTTACGTGTTAATCATGAGCGTATGATATTCAAAGACATTCAAAAATTAAAATGTTCCCAAAGTGGCAAATAGAAATTATAACAGATAACATTTAGAAGAAATTAGACAGGTAACATGATTCTTCAAAATATAAACAACATTTCACAATCCACAGGGATCAATTAAATACAATTCTATGACATTTTATCAAATGGATCTTTGAGGACTGAAATGAAGATAAAAAAGGGGCTAAATAATTACTTAAATAAGCACAAGAGGTAGCCAGTTATCCTTCCAAGAAATTCACTTGAGAATTCAGCTCAAAAATTGCCCAGACACAACAAAAAGCAGATGTAAAGTCTAGTTTGATGTTTCGCCTGTACTCTTTTATGGCTCTAATTTGCCAAATGATATAACATTTGGGGGGCAATCTTGGCTAATAAGAGAACAGTTCTGTCCTTGTGAAAATGTGGTTCTTATATAAGAATATTTAGATGAGAGATCTGCTTTAAAAAAACATAAATAAACCAAATACATAAGCACACAATATAATATACCCACATCTAAAGAAACTTAATCAAACTTTATTGAATTTTTTAGGTTTATAAGAACATACACTGGTAAACGGTCTGGGAGGAGCAAACATGCACAACATTGCCCACCACTCTACTATAGCCAAGAGCTTCATAGGTAGAAAATGAAATAGCCTCAGACATGGATTCCTGTTGCAACATACTGTATACACAGCATGTCCATCCTGGCTGAGGCTAGTTAAATCAGGAACAGCCTTAACAGACAGCTATGTATGAGATGGAAAATTCCTCAGACTGGGGGTAACAAGGCCCCTGTGATGATGAAAGAGGGAGGGCGAAGTCCCAAGCAAAGCAACAGCAAATACAGTACAACCGCTAAACTTTAATGGAAGATAGGAGAAAGCGATATGCACTGTAATAATGATAGAGCTGGAGGGAGGTAGAAAAGAAAAGGAAATAAAAAGAGAAAGGAAAAAGGGGGTTTGAAGGGGGATAAGAACAGGGCAGGGGAACTAGGTTGCCATATTCGTAGGAATTTTTCCTTAGGGCCACAGGTTTCCACCAACAGTTTCTCCATAACAGATCTGAGTGCCAGAGGTGTGGGAGCACAGAACATACTAGTCAAAACTGAGAGGAAAGGAGTGTTCCTCACACTACAGTTTTTAGAATGCTAAAAGCCACCAGGGCCTGGTCTTTTGCCTATTGATGTTTTTAATTGACAGGCCAAGCTCCATGTCTTTTATTAAGCCCCTTTTCCAGGACGGTAAGGACTGTCTTGAATACGTACTGTATTTTTTGTAATATAAGACGCACCAGACCATAAGACTAGAGATGAGCGAACAGTGTTCTATCGAACACATGTTCGATCGGATATCAGGGTGTTCGCCATGTTCGAATCGAATCGAACACCGCGTGGTAAAGTGCGCCAAAATTCGATTCCCCTCCCACCTTCCCTGGCGCCTTTTTTGCACCAATAACAGCGCAGGGGAGGTGGGACAGGAACTACGACACCGGGGGCATTGAAAAAAATTGGAAAAAGTCATTGGCTGCCGAAATCAGGTGACCTCCATTTTAGACGAATAGTGGATTTCAAATCCGGGTCATATGAGAATGTGAACTTTGTGACTATGAGACAGGGATAGCTGTACAGGCAGGGATAGCTAGGGATAACCTTTATTTAGGGGGGAATGTTATTAAAAATAACTTTTTGGGGCTCTATCGGGTGTGTAATTGTGATTTTTGTGAGATAAACTTTTTCCCATAGGGATGCATTGGCCAGCGCTGATTGGCCAGAGTACGGAACTCGACCAATCAGCGCTGGCTCTGCTGGAGGAGGCGGAGTCTAAGATCGCTCCACACCAGTCTCCATTCAGGTCCGACCTTAGACTCCGCCTCCTCCAGCAGAGCCAGCGCTGATTGGCCGAATTCCGTACTCTGGCCAATCAGCACTGGCTAATGCATTGTATTGGCGTGATGAAGCAGTGCTGAATGTGTGTGCTTAGCACACACATTCAGCTCTACTTCATCGGGCTAATAGAATGCATTGGCCAATCAGCGCTGGCCAATGCATTCTATTAGCTTGATGAAGCAGAGTGTGCACAAGGGTTCAAGCGCACCCTCGGCTCTGATGTAGCAGAGCCGAGGCTGCACAAGGGTTCAAGCGCACCCTCGGCTCTGATGTAGCAGAGCCGAGGGTGCACTTGAACCCTTGTGCACCCTCGGCTCTGCTACATCAGAGCCGAGGGTGCGCTTGAACCCTTGTGCAGCCTCGGCTCTGCTACATCAGAGCCGAGGTTGCGCTTGAACCCTTGTGCACCCTCGGCTCTGCTACATCAGAGCCGAGGGTGCGCTTGAACCCTTGTGCACACTCTGCTTCATCAAGCTAATAGAATGCATTGGCCAGCGCTGATTGGCCAATGCATTCTATTAGCCTGATGAAGTAGAGCTGAATGTGTGTGCTAAGCACACACATTCAGCACTGCTTCATCACGCCAATACAATGCATTAGCCAGTGCTGATTGGCCAGAGTACGGAATTCGGCCAATCAGCGCTGGCTCTGCTGGAGGAGGCGGAGTCTAAGGTCGGACCTGAATGGAGACTGGTGTGGAGCGATCTTAGACTCCGCCTCCTCCAGCAGAGCCAGCGCTGATTGGTCGAGTTCCGTACTCTGGCCAATCAGCGCTGGCCAATGCATTCTATTAGCCCGATGAAGTAGAGCTGAATGTGTGTGCTTAGCACACACATTCAGCTCTACTTCATCGGGCTAATAGAATGCATTGGCCAATCAGCGCTGGCCAATGCATTCTATTAGCGTGAACTGAGTTTGCACAGGGGTTCTAGTGCACCCTCGGCTCTGCTACATCAGATTGCTACATCTGATGTAGCAGTGCCGAGTGTGCATCAGATGTGTAGTTGAGCAAAACTGACTCAGCACTGCTAAGTCTCTGCATTCGCATAGGAATGCATTGGCCAGCCTTCGGCCAATCAGCGCTGGCTCTGCCGGAGGAAGCGGAGTCTAAGGTCGGACCTGAATGGAGACTGGTGTGGAGCGATCTTAGACTCCGCCTCCTCCAGCAGAGCCAGCGCTGATTGGTCGAGTTCCGTACTCTGGCCAATCAGCACTGGCCAATGCATTTCTATGGGGAAAAGTTAGCTTGCGAAAATCGCAAACTGACAGGGATTTCCATGAAATAAAGTGACTTTTATGCCTCCAGACATGCTTCCCCTGCTGTCCCAGTGTCATTCCAGGGTGTTGGTATCATTTCCTGGGGTGTCATAGTGGACTTGGTGACCCTCCAGACACGAATTTGGGTTTCCCCCTTAACGAGTTTATGTTCCCCATAGACTATAATGGGGTTCGAAACCCATTCGAACACTCGAACAGTGAGCGGCTGTTCGAATCGAATTTCGAACCTCGAACATTTTAGTGTTCGCTCATCTCTACATAAGACGCATCTAGGGTTTAGAGGAGAAAAATAGGACAAACATTTTTTTTTTATGAGGGAAGGGGATCTGCTGCTGAAGGGCCACGGGTTGTGCAATACTCTTGTAGGGGGACAGCAGTTTTGCACAACCTGTGTAGTTCTGAAGCTGTTGCCAAACTACAGCTCCGATTATCCCAACCTGTGCAAGCATGATGGGATGGGAGTTTTGCAACAGGTGCAGGGCCACCTTGAAAGGTGGCCCTGCATTATAATTTTCCTACGCTAATGTGGGACACATCAGCCATGTGATGGAGGCACATACTGGCGCCACAGGCTTTCTTCTTCTAACGCACCTGCACTGGCTGGCCCCCACACAATATAATAAGCTCCACAGTTGCCCCTACACAGTATAATATGCTCCACAGTTGCCCCCACACAGTAAAAATCATCCACATTGGTGCCACATGGTATAATATGCTCCACAGTGGCCCCCCCACACAATATATGTTCAATAATGGCCCCCACACAGTATTACATGCTCTACAGTGGTCCCTACACAGTATATTATGCTCCACAGAGGCCCCCACACAGTATAATATGCTCCACAGTGGCCCCTAAATTAAAATACACTTATACTCACCTTACCTCATGTCTCTTAGACATTCTTGCTCCATCCGCCTCTCTTCAGCATCCTCCCCAGTTCTTTTCTGCCTGCAACTGAGGTCACATGCCCCAGATGTCACAGCTGGGGCCTGTGATTGGGCCTTTGTGGTGATGTGGGGCACGTTAATGTTATTACAACGGCAAGCACTACGTGACTGCTGGGGCATAATCACAGGCCCCAGAAGTGACCCCTGGGGCATGTGACTTCAGTCACAGACCGGGAGAACCCTGAAAAGGATGCTGAGGATAGTCAGAAGCCCAGGAGAGGTATAGGTGCATGTTATTTTTAGTCACCTTCCCTGGACAGAGTATGTGTATAGCGGAACTATAGAGGAACTAGGCTTTCCATGATTGATATCATGGTGATGCAGGGCCCTGGCCATCTTCAGCTGGATGTGAGCCCCAAACAATTCCGGGGCAAGCATGCATCTGCGACCCCGCTCTACTGCCCTCTCCCCACTACACTCAGACTATACACTACTCCCCCATTTCCAAATTTGGGGGGGGGGGGAAGTGCATCTTATAGTCCAAAAAATATGGTAATTAGCAATTCGAGCTTTGAATCCATATCTGGGATGCTGGTGTAGCATTAAAGGGGCAAGGTAAATGGGACAGGATTCCCCACATATAAGTGTAACCAAAGGGTATATACCAAAAATGTCAAACTCATGATTTAAAAAAACAAACAAAAAAACAACAAAACGCACTGCCCATGTACAAATGCATTGCTTTTAGGAACCCTAGTGCATCACGTACACTGATGCAATCTGACCGTCGGCAGGTCCGCTCTATTGTCATTGGCCACTGACAATAAAGCGGACATGCCGACGGTCAGATTGCATCACCGTGTCTTTTGTTTAAACAGCAGTTCTGACTGCTAATTACATCTGTCATCAAGCCCCTGATGAATCTACTATTAGATGAAATGCGCAGGGTATATGTGTTAGGGTTTTTTAGTTAGTGTGTGATAGTGCTCCTCTTTGGCTGTCTCCCAGTGCCTCCTATTAAAGACTGTTCCCTTCTATCTCCTCCATTGGCGTGGCATTAGGCCAGTAACCTTGGTGGACAGGAGTGGCTCATCTGTACCTCTGAATTTAGAGGTTTCTGAGGTTACACTTGTATTCAGCCAAGGAGCAGAGATCCATACTAAATTGTTTTTTGTATTTTTGGAGGGCGATAGGATTGCGGATATTTAGGGCAAGTCTCCCTTTATACAATTACACTCTATTAGGTCTGAAACCCGTCATTTATTCCAATTGTCCATTGAGACAGATTTTAATATTAGAAATAAAAGTGAGTTTTAATCATGTTTATTTATCAGTATCACCCATTGGAATATATTTATTCCCTTATGTGACATTGATAAAATATTTTGGGGACCCCCTCTTTATGGTCTGTACAGTGATTTAGACTTTACAAGAATATATTTGTATAGAAACCAATTAAGGAGAACAGAGAGCAGTTAAAAGGATACTGTCAGCAAGAAAATTGCAGTTAGTAAATGATACACATGGTCATTTAGACATTAGGCACCTTCATGCTGAAAAAAAACGGGACCTTTCTTATGCCAAATATGCAAAATATGTTAATGAGCCTGGAAGTGCTACCCAGGGCATTCCTGTGGTTGTTAATGCCCTGGTTCACATTGCAAATTATCATTTATCATCATCCATGTCAGGTTGAGTGACATGCTCTCATTGCCTCTTGACTGCAGAACTCACTCCTAAATTTGTCTTCCAGCGCAAGTGCAGTACAGTTGCGACACATTGGACTGTATTGTGCTTGAGCCAAAACAGAGATTCAGGAGTGAAGAAAAGACAACGTGAGTGGAGGCACTTGCAGCCTCAGGACCACCCCGAGGAGCTCTTGTATGTTCACCGACACATTTATAATAAGATGAAATTCTCAATGTAGAAGCAGTAGTGTGGTATAAAAAGGCACAATTTGTTCAGTGCGAAGGTGCCTACATGAACATGCGTGCCACTTAACAGCAATTTTCCTGCCGACACACTCTTTAAGGGTTTTCCCATTACAAAAAAAAAGTTATATATTTGTGCTGCCATTCTGTCTGTAAATGCAGTAAGATGAAACAATCCTACAAGGTAAAATATTGGGAAATCAATAAAATTAACCTTTTTCGCTGCCAAGGGTCTCTGGAAATTTTACACCTCCAGTAGCCAGAGCAATTTTCACAGTTTTGAGATGAACAAATCAAACCTAAATTGCAACATTAAAAAAACATCCAACCCCCCCATACCTATATATTTTCTTAAAGTAGACACCTGCAGCATTGTCAGAATGCCACTTGGTACTGTATACGAACAGGCACCTTCATGCAATTTTGATTTAAAGTGAATGTTTTATGAAAAAATGCAAATAAATGTATATTAGTTGTTAAAAGCGGAAACCAAACAAAAAAATAAATGCACCAAACCTCCTAAAAATAAGAGTTCAACATGTGCAGAGTTCATACATATCACTATGGCCTGAACCTGCATGCACGTGTCTTCAGAAAATCGCTAGAACTGGAAGGAACAAAAATCTGCTTTGAAGCTGGAAATGTTAAAAAAGTATCATCCTATAAAATGTAGGGATTACACACCATGAAAAGTAAGTGAACCCCTAAACCCTATATTTTTTTTTGAAAGTAGACAACCTGAAGATTACAAATATCTTAATGGGTCAACGATAGCCACATCCACCTTCATGCAACTTTGCGACCAACACAAATAATTTTTTGAAAAAATACGCTAAAACACATATTTGCACCTAAAACTCATGTTCAATCTCACATTCATATCCTATTAATATTATAAATGTGAAAGTTTGTGAGTTTGGATGTTTGTGGGTTTGTGTGTTCGGATGTTTGTTAGTCAATCACGCAAAACCCGCTTGACCGATTTGGCTGAAATTTTCCACAAACATAGTTAATACACCCCATTGCGCAATAGGCTACTTTTCGTCACAATAGCGCACATACGTTTTTCCCAGGACCCCCACAAACCCCAAACTCACATCACCATCTCTGCAATCTCACACACTTTGGACCATAGCAAGCCACAAAATTCATATTGTCCTCTACAGCCTCGCCCCTAACCCCACACAATCACATATACATATACTTTACCACTTTGCCCCTCACCTTAACGATACTCCAGGAGGCTCTCTTTAACGCTCCGGAGCAGCCATGTTTGCCAACCCCCACCGCTCTGACAATCCGCGACACCGCCCACCCATGTCAATACCCCTAGGCGGTCTAATAAATGCAAAAAAAAAAAAGTTTAAAAAAAGTAAAAAAAATATTAAAAACAAAAAAAAAAGGATTAAAAATTCAAATCACCCCCCTTTCCCTAGAACACATATAAAAGTAGTTAAAAACTGTGAAACACCTACATGTTAGGTATCCCCGCGTCCAAAAATCGCCCGTTCTACAAAGCTATACAAATATTTTTCCTGTTCGGTAAACGCCGTAGCGGGAAAAATGGTCAAAAGTGCCAAACCGCCGTTTTTTCACAGTTTTGATTCTGATAAAAATTTGAATAAAAAGTGATCAAAGCAATAACATTTCCTGAAAATGGTAGAACTACAAAGTACACCCAGTCCCGCAAAAAAAGACGCCATATACATCCCCGTACATGCACGTATAAACAAGTTACGGCTGTCGGAATATGGCGACTTTTCAAAAAAAAATTTTTTAACAGTTTTGGATTTGTTTTTAAGGGGTCAAAATGTAACTAAAACCATATAAATTTGGTATCCCCGGAATCGTAACGAAACACAGAATACAGGGGACATGTCATTTTGGTTGCACAGTGAACGCCGTAAAACCAAAGCCCGTAAGAAAGTCACAGAAATGCATTTTTTCTTGAAATCCACCCCATTTTGAATTTTTTCCCTGCTTCCCAGTACATTATATAGAATAATTAATGGTGGCATCATGAAGAAAAATTTGTCCCGCAAAAATTAAGACCTCATATGGCTCTGGGAGCGGAGAAATAAAAAAGTTATGGGGTTCAGAAGGAGGGGAGTCAAAAACGAAAATCAAAAAATGCCATCGGCGGGAAAGGGTTAACTTCAAATACCTCTGTCCCAAAGTCACTATGTAAAGTTTCTCACAACACCATATATATAGCAGCTCTAATACAAAGTAACTGCAACACAAAAGTCTGACGTATTCTCTGAATTACAGCAAAAACAAGATACAAACTTACATTTCATAACCCATACCTTATACACACTACGAAAACCTTACCCGCGCCTGTATATACCCACTTCTACAATCACCGCAGACGAAGTCGCGGGTACCAGCTAGTACAAAATACTTTTAAAATAATAGCTTATGGTGTATACAATGTGTATATATACTATATGTATCGCAAACATCAACTACAACAAGAGCTCGGACTCCCAAAAACACGAATACAGAAGACAAGCAGGATTTTGCTGTTGTTCACTAATATGTTAAAAAGCTATACTGCTGAAGGGTGCCCCGATTCCTTCTGCCATGCTTCAGTCCCATATTTCCCTTGTCCCTAAACCAGATAAGGATCCTCAGGAGTGCTCCAACTATAGACCAATCGCCTTACTTAACACCGATCTTAAAATATTTACTAAACTTTTAGCTAATAGGCTTGGGGGCTGGCTGCCTTCTCTCATCCACAAGGACCAGGTGGGTTTCGTCCCCTGCAGGCAGGGGGGAGACAATACCAGAAGGGCTGTGGACCTGATTGAGGTAGCTAACCGTTCGTCTATACCGACCGTAGTGCTGAGCTTAGATGCGGAAAAGGCTTTTGACCGCCTTGACTGGTCTTTCATGTTTGCTACTCTTCGGCGGTTTGGCCTTTCTGGAGCTTTCCTGACTGCGATCCGATCTTTGTATTCAATCCCTTCTGCTGATGTTAAACTCCCAAATGCGACCTCCCGTCTTTTTCCCATACGGAATGGAACGCGGCAGGGGTGTCCTCTATCCCCTCTGATTTTTGCTCTCTGTATAGAACCCCTGGCAGCCAGGATTCGTTCGAATCCTGATATTGCTGGGGTTAAAGTCCGGGACAAGGATTTTAAAATTTCTTTGTTTGCGGATGATGTCCTTCTCACCTTGACCTCTCTTCACACTACTCTACCCAATCTCTTAGTCACTCTGAAAGTGTTTGGTAGTTTTTCGGGATATAAGGTTAATCCTACTAAAACTGAGGCCCTTCCTATTAATGTACCAGCGCCTTCTTTACAACTGCTTCAGAGTAATTATGACTTTCAGTGGCGTGTTACCTCTCTACGGTACTTAGGAGTTCAGATTTCCTCTTCCTATGCGGGCTTGTACTCCGCTACTTATCCGTGCCTGTTTGGCGAACTTCGCTCGTTATTGGATAAATGGCGCCCCCTCCCTATTTCGCTACTGGGTAGAATATCCACGGTCAAAATGTCCCTCCTTCCTAAACTTCTCTACTACTTTGAGACTCTTCCTGTTGCAGTACCTAGGGGTGAGCTTCGGTCCCTTCAGAAGAGTATATTTCATTTTATCTGGAATGCTAAGCGACATCGCATCCCCAGGTCCGTCATGCTGGCTGGCAAGGGAGAGGGGGGACTTGCAATCCCGAACCTGCTACTGTACTATTGGGCCGCTCACCTCCGAGTTATCCCGTTTTGGGCAGCTCCACAGGCTTATACTAAATGGGTCGAAGTTTTGGATGGCTCCTGTTCATCCTAATACGCTCTTATGGACGCGATCCCCTCCCTCAATTGCCACTCCGCTTCTTGGTCCTATTTGGTTTTCCAGGGAAATTTGGAATGTTTGCTCCTAACGTTTTGTGTTGGCCTCTCATTCGTCCTCTATGGTTTCCTTTCTTTATAATCCACTTCTCCCGGGAGGGCTTTCCTCTGCTATGGTGCGTCCATGGGGTGGGCGGGGTCTGTTTCGTATAGCTGATTTGGTAGACCCTTTGTCATTGGAGCTCCGGCCTTTTGAATATTTCACCTCGACATTAGACATGCCGGTTACTGAATGGCTGCATTATCGACAGATTGCGCATTTTGTTAAAGCTCAGTTTGGGTCCCTACGGGTCTCACCCCCCACGGTGTTCGAATGGCTATGTCGAGCGGGTGTTTCTACTAGGGGTCTTATCTCTTCCATTTATAGACTTCTCTCGGTGTCTGAGTTGTCGTCCTCCCTACCCCATAAGTATATGACTCGGTGGGAGGAGGTTTTGGGACATCCGATTCCCTTAGGTTCTTGGCAGGTTATCTGGTCCTGGGCTGCTAAATCCTCTACATGTATTACCTTTCGGCAGACCCAGTATAAAATCCTCATGTCCTGGTATCATACTCCTGTACTGTTGCATAAACTTAACTCTGCCCTTTTCCCTATGTGTTGGCGCTGCCAATCCTCCTTGGGCTCGATTTTTCACATATTTTGGGACTGCCCTCTTCTTCGTCCTTTTTGGGAGGAGGTGCAACTTATCACGGAAGATCTTTTTATACAGGGGGTTCCGCTGGATCCAATGATTTATCTACTTAATTTGCCTCCTAAGCAGCTGGGTAAAAAGACATCTCGTTTATTTTTATATTTATGTACTGCAGCTAAAACTCTTATTGCCCGCCATTGGAAAGATGTGCTTCCCCCTACCAAACCTGAATTGATAGCACGTCTTAAAGACGTGCGTAGCCTCGAATATATGACTGCCACGTTGAATCATACAATGGAGGTCTTTGATTCCATCTGGTCGTCCTGGGATGCTTACTGTATTACGCACGGTTTTTGACCTTTCCTTGTCCTCACACCGGTTTACATCCCTCCCCCCCCCTTGCTTGTCCACCCCTTCTTTTTGGTCCTACTCCCCTTTGTCCTGTTTGTCTTGTTAGTCTCCCCTGTTTGTTTGTTGTAATATGTTCTTTTTTGTCTCATACAGTTGTGGAAAGCCGTCTTCGATTTGGTTTTTCCTTTATTTTATTGTATTTTGTATTTTTACTGTTTGTGGTTGTATACTTTGTTTGAAAATTTAATAAAAATTACAGTTTAAAAAAAAAAAAAAAAAAAAGCTATACTGCACCTACCAAACGGTGACTGTGATACCAAAATCTAACTTTTTTCAGAGTACACAGCATACCGTATATAAAAACACAATTTAATAGTTCATATATACAACCACCTTCATTCAACTTTGCGGCAGAGATTGCTAGCAAAAATTGCGCAAAAATTCAAATTTGCCACTAAAGTGCGGTTCAAGCAATCCCTTTCTGCAAATATAATGTACTGTACATAAAACTGCAATATGTGAGGAGTTCATAAATACCACAGATGAATATATTTACAGGGGCGGGTGTTAAAGAATCGCCAAAATCGCAGAAATGCGCCATCCCATTTTGCGCATGCAAATTAAATAGGACTTTACATAAAAATGTTACTTTCCATCCCCCTATAAAAATTTTAGCAACCTATACGTTCATCTCTAGTGATAATCGTTATTACTATTATTTTATCACTAGAGACGTATTTTACTGTAGAAAGCTCAGGTATAGACAGGACAGGGATTGGGTGAAATGTAAACTTTATTTGCGACTTTATGTATATGTTGTGTAAGTGTTTGGTGCGACTTTTTTTTTTGGCGCTGTGACCTGGACAATGGTAAATGCCTGGGTCACAGTGCCAATAAACTTCCTGGTTATGTTCAAGGGGTATAACATAAGAATACCCCACTAGTAAAGCTCAGGGGGAAATTACATTATACCTGTATGTGACAATCAGAGACAAATGTATAGTAAGTTCTATACATAGTAAATTATATTTGTTGAGTGAAGAAATTTGCAGTGCATTAACCCTATGTGGAAATAACCTATCCACGACTGTAGAAGAGTAAATATAACAGACTTCTAACAACCTAGTCCAGACACACTGAAACCACACTAGCTTTTTGAATAAAAATGTTAATTTTTTACATTAGGGAACACACCGTAAACATACAATGTTACAGATTTTTTTTTTTTTTTTTTACTAAAACTACAGGATTACCCAAAGTATTAAAAAACTGAGATGAGTGGGAGCAGGTGGAGCCGCACACACACCTAATAAGTAAAGGCTACAAACCATCTCAATCATTTTTATTTGACACTAGTGTGTGGGAGTGGAATATAGAAAAGTATTATTATGTAAATGATAAATTGTGTAATTAGAGTCTAATGTGAGTTTATATTAAATAAGAATACATACACACATTTTGGCGGTATACACATGGTAGATCACAGAACAATTACATCAATCACACACGTATACAAATATGTACAAGCTGAATATTTCAAATTAAGAAATCAAAAAGTATACAGTAATGTAAAGTTTGGTTTTTTGGATATTCCATCATGGTTTGTATTGACTAATCTGACAGGCGTATTGTTCAAAGATGCAAAAGAAGGGCATACATGGCGGTGCACTTTTGGACGATGGTGGAATGTATCACTTTCCACCCAATGATCAACTATAAGTGAGCAGCACAGCAAAAGTTACATTCAGTGCTGTGGAAAACCATGGACTGGTCAATAAATACACCACAAGAGAATCAGTAATGTAAGTGGCACAACCACATGAGAAATAAAGCATTATAGAGTTGAAACTAAAAGGACTGTTTAAAATCAGATATTTACATAGCGTAACCTTGGGATAGGTCATCAATAGCAGATCGGCTACCAATCAGCTGATATCTACACTGTGTATGTTGTCAGAAATATATCTGTACCCTGTGTGGTGGGCATGCCATGTTACCGCAGCTCAGCAACAGTGAAATACTGTAGGTACTTTATGTAACAGTCCTCTGCTGAAGCTAAAAGATGAAGATTGGAGAATGGAGACCCCTATCTCATACCTGAACAATCCTTTGAAGTCTGCGATACATAAAAATCTTTATCATTCACATTAATATTAAATTACTGAAATACTGTTATTAGATAAGCAGCACTACGCCTGTGACAACTGTGTACCCCTTTATAGCAATTTACTATCCCAACTTTTGTCTTGAAGGTTGCATTCTCCCCTCCAGCAGATACCAATATACAGTGTTTGACTCATTTAAACTTTGTCAAACACTGCAGACCAATTAAGAGGACCGAGGCACGCAACGCTCAGTAATTGATACATCCAGACTGATGGGATCATACAATGTCGTCATAATGAAGCGTGGCAGCAACTAATGCCCGGAAATCTTACCTCAGAGGACCTAATTTGAGCTTTTATTTAGTGTGTCAGTATAAATGATACAAATGTGTGAGGGATGAGCAATGATACACAGCCGCTTGTTCTACCTGTCAAAAGCCTGAGACAAACACACAGGACCTTTGTGCCCTAATCAATACTGTCAGGAAGCAAATGTTTCATGTTTCCTCTAATAGGAACAAATTCTCATTATTACTCTAGACTCCTTGCTTTGTTTTGTTTTCTTAGGGATGATTTTAATGAAAGTTCAGTCTTGCGCAGAACTAGGTTAAAGGAGCAACTTTATCCTTTTCTCATGTGTTGTTGCCCACTTTCTTCCAACTTCACTTGATATCCATAAAATAAAATTGTTATGGAGGTTTCACCCATAGCTGTGGGCAGATGTTTGCTGATAAAATATAAAATGTACTAAAACAATGCACTTTTCTTTGTACCGTTTTTCCTTAATTTTGGAGTGTTTTTGAGGGCAAGTTCACACGTAGTTTTTTGGTCAGGATTTTGAGGCCATATCCGCCTCCAAATCCTGACCAAAAAGACGGCTCCCATTGAAATCAATGGGAGCCGCTCAGGTCTTTTTTTCCGGGAGCCGTTTCTTCCGGTACCCGGAAAAAAGAAGTGAGATGCTCATTGTTCAGGCCGTTTCACCTCACGATTCGGCCTGAAGAAACTCCCTCCTCCAGACTAGGCCCATTCATTGGGCCTAATTTGGAGCGGAGTGCACGGCTGGAAGCCGGTGCAGTGCACCAGGTTTCAGTTGCGGCTACCCGGCTTTTGCATCAGAACCTGAGGCGGCCTCCGCCTCAGGTTCCAGTCCAAAAAACCCCGTCTGAACTTACCCATAGCGATTTAGTGTTCTCTTTTCCAAAATGAAGCAAGTGCAAGGTATGAAGGGCATCTTCGCATAAATTTCTGCACAGGATTTAAAAAATGTCTAGAAAAAGAACCCTTGTATAATAAAAATGATCTCAATAAAAAGCTCCATCTAAAAATGTTTTGGTGATTCTCAAAAGCCAATAAAACTCTACCACCTCATGCACAAGAGATAGATTCTGGTAAGGATAGGTTTCTGTAAACTTCTATTACTAAACTTTTTTGATAATTTGTAAAAAATAAAAAAATAAATGAAATTAAATTGTGATAGATCAATCAATTCACAACATAACTGCAAACTTTAGAAAAATATTTTACATCACTTTATTGTTTTTCATTATACTTTTAGGCTAGAAATACACAGAAGTGCAGACCTTTCTTACACTAGGATCACACTAGCATTTGGGTTTTACTGTATGTTCTTTGGGTTCGCTAGGGGACCTCTGTGATGGAAAACCCTATAAGCTTAAAAAGCAGTTTCCCATGGACCCCACAGACCATAATGGGGTCTGCCGAGTTCATGCATGAAAGGCAGGAACAGGCAAGTCGGTGTAACTCAGAGCTGATAGGCCGGCGCCACATGTAGTGTAAATGGTGTGGTTTGGTCGTGGCAAACACCACAGCATTTTACAGACCCTGTCCATGTCAATTGTATATCAAAAAAGATTTTTTCCAGCAAACCTTTAGGTATAAAACTTAACTTTTACTAAAAATGTGCATAAAACATGGAGATTACATCATCATTTAGAAGAACACGAGCATAGTTGAACAGCTGATGCGTTTCAGGACCGAGATATTATGGTCCCTTACTCATAGCCACTATCAGCTTTCCGGCAGTATATAGAACTGCCTGTGGGCAAAATGGTGAAAGGTCCTCTTTAAGGGCCAGTTCACACGGAGTTCATGGACGCACATTGTTCTGTCACGTATACACATGTCAGAATGTGAGCGCTCAAAACAGATCCCATTCATTTCAATGGGTCGTTACAGGCGTATGACGCGCGTAATTTTATACGCCCGTAACGACCCATTGAAATGAATGGGATCTGTTTTGAGAGCTCACATTCTGACACATGTATACGTGCCAGAATGTGCGCCCGTAAACTCCGTGTGAACTGGCCCTAAAACTACAGGAGCAGAATGGATATTTCTGACATTTGGGCTGCACAGACGGAAAACCAGCCAACAAGTGCTCAGAACCTTCATGGAACCCCTTTAACACTGTTGGAAAACGATTCCAGATGACTACCTCATGAGACTGATTAAGAGAATGAACGCCGTAATCACAGCAAAAGTGGGCAACTTTGTAAAACCAGAATGTTTTATATTTAAAACTCTTCACTTTTTTGTTTGCTATTAATTGCATACATGTACAATGTAGAACAGAAAAAAAAAAACGCTAAATGGATAGGTGTGTCCAAACTATTGACCAATATTGTTCAAGAGGCTATATATATAGTGAATGGAAAGTTACATGAGAGCTGAAATGAAGAATATTACAATGAACACAAACTGACTCAATGCAATGTGACAGAATAAGGGAAAGGAGAAAAGGTCACTAGCTTTAAAAATGATAGTGCTAATAAAAGTTAGTCATAGGTGTCTCATGATTGTGGGTCAACGGGTCTTTGTCTTTTCTTGACAGCTTACATTCTAACCCCTTCCTGACATCCGCTGTACTATTACGCCAGATGTCGGGTATTTAAATTATACAGCAAAGATCCGATGGCCCTGACACCTCAGTCAAATCTGACTGATGAGCCATTTTCCCTGCAGAGCATGGGCGCTGCCAGTTTGGGGAGGATCACGGGTACCTGGAAGACATCCGGGGCCAGCAATCCATTGCCTTGACATTTGGGAACCTATTGAAGGCTCCCAGGCTTGCATTAACTTCTATGCAGCCTGTAATAAAAGTACTGGTACTTTGCAATTCATTGCCATGCATTACATTAGGAAACAAACCCTAGGGGGATCTAATAATTAGTTAAAAAAACAAACATATGTATAAATATATATAAAAAATTCGCAGAAATGCACTTTTTTTCCAATTCCAATCCATTCTGAATTTGTTCACAGCTTCTTAGTACATTGTACAGAATAACAAATTGCACCATTATGAAGAACAATTTGTTCCGCAAACATTAAGTCTTCGTATAGCCCTTTGAAAGGAATAATAAAAAAGTCATGGGGTTTAGAAGGCCGAGTCAAAAACAAACATCCAAAATTGCCAGCGGAGTGAAGGCATTTCTTTCATGTGAAAGTCACATGAGTGGAAAAAACCCATTGATTTTGCAACAATGTTCTAGCACGTTTTTGAATCCAATATATTTACCGTAAAATATATAGTAACCAGATATAAGTGGGTACTTTTCTCAGGGGTGGAAGTGGTACGCTCTTATTCTTGGGACTGGTGAGGGGACCCAAATGTGCAAATTCGTATATTGTATTTAAAAATTACAAAATACTTATATTTTGCAAAAACAAAGTTATACATGTACTTGAAGTTTGTTAAAAGGGTTCCAGGACTTCAATATTGATGGTCTATAATTAGACTATATACTCTTTATAAGAACAATGAGATACAACCCACAGAATGATATTAATGAAGAGGCTGCAGCTCTACAGCATGCACCTTATTCTTCAGACACAACTCCTTATATTTTGCATTCGCTGTTCAGTTTATTCCCCTTAATGTAAAGGTATTAGGTACAACCAGGCTGTGATCAATCAGCTAACTCATAAAATGTTCATTTTCAGGTGGGAAAATTGTCAAAAAGGATTATACAGCCAATGCAACATGGCTGTAAGTACACTACTCTCATGAGGTCTAAAGCTGGCCATACACATAAGATATTTAGCTGCAGACCCTCAACAGATCCGGATAAAGGCCCATACACACGACCATGTGCTAGTTCAGCGTGTTATATAAGTTCTTCTCAGATAGTACACTGACCCATTCATTTGTATGGGCCAAGGCACACGGTTCCATGTAGGGGCCGGCAGCCTGTGGCGCAAAATTCAGGACAAGTTCTATTCCTGTCCGGTTTGATACTTGTGTTCTCTGGCCCTGATGAATGGGATCATGGAATCACGGGCGGCAAAAGGAGGCCATCCGTTCAGTTACAACTGGCGTCACGCATACGGTCATGTGTATGACACCTAGATGAAATCTGATGAAATTTACCAAGAATGTGAAGTCTATGATAATCAAGCAGAAACAATTAACAGTATGCACGAGGGCTGGGCAATTATGACCCACCCCAAATCAAAATCATGATTAAGTGAAAATTTTACCTTGATTATGATTAGAGAACAATTCTGTTAAGACGTTCCCCTATGTGCATGACAAGCCCACTATTTATATGCCACTGAAATTCATGCCAGTGAATTTTGGTTTCGGCTATTCCTATATAATAGTTTAAGTTATTTGTGGGGGGGGGGGGGGTCATGTTCCTCGGCCTCCTTACTAAGAGCGGTTTATTCTTTTAAAAAATGCAAGGCAAATGGCGGAATTTCAATATTGAAGGATATTGTAGTTTGCCTTTACAGTGTTTCGGATACAGGCCTTCAGTTCAAACTTTGTGTTATAACTTGACCAAAGCATAAATGAATTTCCACTTATTGCTTTGCTGCTGTTATTTGTTACCAGCCAAGGCCTGTGCGTACTGCAATTACAGAGTTCACAGCTCACAGAAATCAATACAGGACACAGCCAATTTACTGGGGTCCCTCTTATAACAAATAATGACTGCAACGGTCAACAATGTAACTTCTTCCATCTTGGTTCATTAGCATCTCTTCTATGAAATCTATAGGGTACATAATGTTGGCAGAGCTGAAATCCACACCAGCTGAAAGCTGGCACAGAATTAAAGTATAATTTGGGTTATTTACTTGTGAAAATGAAAACATGTACAAAGCGACCAAGGCCCCACCCATATGCCCACCACTTTTTTGTATCTACATACCCCCCAGAAGTCACAGGTTTATGCACATGTGAGACTTGCACTAAACGTTTTAATGCCAGAGAACATATGAAGTTTATAAATGTGCACCGACATTGGCTGTAGTGCTAATATACTACACTACAAATTAAAAAAAGCTCTCCAGAATTGCAATTCATTGTGTGGGGAAAAAACAGGCATGTGAACTATATTCTCACCATAAACTATTAGGAACATGGGAAGAATATGCAAATCTGACTTCCATGATGTAATTAGGATGTCAGTGCCTCAAGTATGTACACCAATAGACATCCTAATTATATCATGGAAGTCAGATTTGCATATTCTTCCCATGTTCCTTTGCACAGTGGAGAGCTCATGGCTTAATAAGACTCCACACGCCTTAATGGTGGTTCTCTCCTTATGGAGTGACGATATCCCCTCAACCCTGTCTAAGCCTCTCAACTCTGCCAAATCAGTCCTCTCTACGCCAAGCTGATGAGATGCAAATACATCGAAATGGCTGTCCTTGGCTGAGATGACTGTATCTGGAATAATCCCAACATCATTGCAAACAAAGGCCTCTGAAAAGGTCGGCATGATGTTAAAGGGAGCGCCCTCTATAGGTTGTTTGACTGAGACTCTGTCTTCCTAATTACATCATGGAATATAGACTTGCACATTCTCAGTCAGCGCCCTCTATTGGTGTATACTTGAGGCACAGGCATCCTAATTACATCATGGAAGTCAGATTTGCATATTCTTCCCATGTTCCTTTGCACAGTGGAGCGCTCATGGCTTAATAAGACTCCACACACCTTAATGGTGGTTCTCTCCTTATGGAGTGACGATATCCCCTCAACATAAACTATTAGGTAATAGAGCTAAGTGTAAGAATTACTAACGTCTCCCACAACAACACACAATACAGTCCTCCAGGCTGCACAACTAAACAGGACCCTTGTAACCGCAGGTTTGGGTGTATACAGCTACTCCCTGGTCTATTTCCCAGAATAAAAGTATATATAGGATTATATCAGAGATGCAACATGGTATACATTAACAGATGTTGCCTATTAACGGTTATAAAGTGTATTTCCCTTTTAGCAGACTATGTTTTTCTAAGCATAAAGAAATGTATGTATGGAATTATCAGGATGTATTATCAGTAATATCAGGATGTTTTCCAGTGTCTGTTGCAGTATGCCCCATACTTAACCCTTTCACTGCCAAGGGTCTCTGGAAATTTTGCACCTCCAGTAGCCAGAGCAATTTTCACAGTTTTGAGATGGATAAATCAAAGCTAAATTGCAACATTAAAAAAGCATCCAACCCCCCATACCTATATATTTTCTTAAAGTAGACACCTGCAGCATTGTCAGAATGCTACTTGGTACTGTATACGAACAGGCACCTTCATGCAATTTTGATTTAAAGTGAATGTTTTATGAAAAAATGCAAATAAATGTATATTAGTTGTTAAAAGTGGAAACCAAACAATAAATTATATGCACAAAACCTCCTAAAAATAAGATTTCAACATGTGCAGAGTTCATTCATATCACTATGGCCTAAACCCGCATGCACGTGTCTTCAGAAAATCGCTAGAACTGGAAGGAACAAAAATTCTGCTTTGAAGCTGGAAATGTTAAAAAAGTATCATCCTATAAAATGTAGTGATTACACATCATGAAAAGTAAGTGAACCCCAAAACCCTATATATTTTTTGAAAGTAGACAACCTGAAGATTACGTATATCTCAATGGGTCATCAATAGCCACATCCACCTTCATGCAACTTTGTGACAAACGCAAAAGATTTTTTGAACAAATGCACTAAAACACATATTTGCACCTAAAACTCATGTTCAATCGCACATTCATATACAAAATACATTTAAAATAATAGCTTATGGTGTATACAATGTGTATATATACTATATGTACTGTAAACATCAACTACAACAAGAGCTTGGACTCCCAAAAACCCTAATACAGAAGACAGGCAGGATTTTGCTGTTATTCACTAATATGTTAAAGCTATACTGCACCTAACAAACTGTGACTGTAACGCCTAAATCTAACTTTCTCGAGATTGCATAGCATTCCGTATATAAAAACACAACTTAATGTTTCATAAATACAACCACCTTCATGCAACGTTGCGGCAAACAGAGATTGCTAGCAAAAATTGCACAAAAATTCAAATTTGCCACTAAAGTGCGGCTCAAGCAATCCCTTTCTGCAAACATAAAGTGCTTTCTAAAAAACTGCAATTTGTGAGGAGTTCATACATACCACACATACCGTATTTTTCGGACTATACGACGCACCTAGGTTTTAGAGGAGGAAAATAGGGAAAAAAAATTTTGAAGCAAAAACTGGTAAAATATTTAATATATGGGAGTTGTAGTTTTGCAAAAGCTGCAAGGCCACATTGACAGGTGACCCTGCAGCTGTACGGGGATGCATAGTGTGTTTTTTTTTGCGGGGCCAGCTGTACTTTTTAGTTATACCATTTTGGGGACTATCTATTGCTTAGATCACCTTTTATTGAAAAAAAAACCCGGTGGTTTATGATATATGATTTTCTACTTTTATATATATATTCTAGGGACAGGAGGTGATTTAAAATTTTTATTTATTTCATATTTTTATTATATATTTTTAAAGCTTATTTTTTTTTTTTTTACTATTTTATTCCCCCCCCCCCCGGGGCTTGAACCTGCGGTCACTTGATTGCAAGTCCCATAGACGGCAATACAGTTGTATTGCCGTCTGTGTATTAGTATTACGGCTGGTCATAGACCCAGCCGCAATACTAATATATAGCAGTGACAGGCCTGGGAGCCTCATTAGGCTCCCGGCTGTCACCCGAACAGGTCAGCTCCTGCGATATCGCCGCGCAGGAGCCGGCCTGCAACTTTACAGGTACGGGGCCGGTGGGGACCGGCCCCGGGGGAGAAGGGGCCACCGATACTGACCCGGCATCCGCTGTACTAGAGAGGCGGATGCCGGGGAGGGATAGACGCCGAGGCCTGAGACATCGCTGCCCTGCCCTGCATGAAGCCAGCAGCGGGGGGATGGAGGAGCGGAATAGCATCACTCCTCCCGCTGCTGGCTTCATTGCAGGGCAGAGGAGCGCAGCGATGTCGCAGGCCCCGGCACCTGTAATGGCGTCTATCACTTGCCGGCTTCCGCCTCTCTATTACAGCGGGTGCCAGGCGCCACATTCGGCCTATAAGACGCACCCTTCTTTTCCCCCCAAATTTGGGGGAAAAAAAGTGCGTCTTATAGTCCGAAAAATACGGTATATATATATATTTACAGGGGCAGGTGTTAAAGAAATACCAAAATCGCAGAAATGCGCCAACCCATTTTGTGCATGCAAACTAAATAGGACTTTACATAAAAATATTATTTTCCATCACCCTATAAAAATTTTAGCAATCTATACCTTCATCTCTAGTGATAATTGTTATTACTATTATTTTAGCGTGTAATGGATATCACTAGAGATGCATTTTACTCTCGAAAGCTCAGGTATGGACAGGACAGGGATTGGGTGAAATGTAAACTTTATTCATGATTTTGTGTGTATGTTGTGTAAGTGTTTGGTGCGACTTTTCTTTTGGCGCTGCGACCTGGACAATGGTAAATGTCTGGGTCACAGCGCCAATAAACTTCCTGGTTATGTTCAGGGGATATAACATAAGAATACCCCACTAGTAAAGCTCAGAGTGGAATTATATTATACCTGTATGTGACAATCAGAGTTCAAAAGTACAGTATGATCTCTGATTGACAGGAGGGGGGTAATAGGGACTGAATCCCTTCTCCGCCCCCCCCCCCTCCTGGGGTCACATACAGGTTGTGCACAAAGACAGAGAAAATGCTTCTCTGTCTCTGTGTGCACGCTGCTCCTCCTCCTCCTCACACTTTAAAGTCTTGCATCTCAGGACTCGTTTGAGCTATGAAGATAATTTTAGATTCATTTTAAAGATGAGAATTTAGGGGGGGGGGGGAATGTTACTCAAGCAGCTCTTTGGGGCTCTAATCTGGTCGGGATCCCTGTCAGCTTGCGATATGAGCGAGCTGACTTTTTCCCATAGGAATGCATTGACCAGCGTTGATTGGCCGAATGCCATACAGATTACAGCATTCGGCCAATCAACACTGGTTCTGCTGGAGGAGGCGGAGTCTAAGATCCGTCCACAGCAGTTTCCATTGTGGTCCGATCTCAGATGTAGCAGTGCTGACACAGCACTGCTACACGGAGAAGTGGCAGAGCTCAGCACACACAGAGATGCAGCAGAGCTGAGTGCGCAGCATGGTTCAGCGCACACTCAGCACTGCTACATCAGATGCAGCAGAGCTGAGTGTGCAGCAGGTTCAGCTGAACCCTGCTGCACACTCAGCTCTGCTGCATCGGACTGCTACATTGGACACTGCTACAATGCTACATCGGCCAGCACTGCTACATCGGGCTCAGCTGGGCTACTCCGGAGATGCAGCTGAGCAGAGCGCACACCCAGCACAACTACATCGGAGATGAAGCAGAGCTGGCCATTCGCCGAGCTCAGCTACTCCGGAGTAGCCGAGCTGAGCGCACGGCCCAATATAGCAGTGCTGGCCGTGCGCTGAGCTCAGATGCATCTCCGGAGTAGCCCAGCTGAGTGCATGGCCCGATGTAGCAGTGCTGGCCGAAGTAGCAGTGTCCTATGTAGCAGAGCTGAGTGTGCAGCAGGTTCAGCTGAACCCTGTTGCACACTCAGATCTGCTACATCGGGCCATGCACTCAGCTTGGCTACTCCGGAGTAGCCGAGCTCAGCGAACAGCCAACTCTGCTTCATCTCCGATGTAGCAGTGTTGGGCGTGCGCTCTGCTTGACTGCATCTCCGTAGTAGCCCAGCTGAGCGCACAGCGTGATGTAGCAGTGCTGGTCGATGTAGCAGTGTCCGGCTATAGCATTTGGCCAATCAACGCTGGTTCTGCCGGTGGAGGCGGAGTCTAAGAGCGGTCCACAGCAGTCTCCATTGTGGTCCTCACAGACGAGTCTCCGGCAGAACCAGCGTTGATTGGCCGAATGCCGTACTCTGTACGGCATTCGGCCAATCAACGCTGGTCAATGCATTCCTATGGGAAAAAGTCAGCTCGCGCATATTGCAAGCTGACAGGGATCCCGACGTAATACAGTGACTTGGGCATGTTAGATGCCCCCAGACATGCTTCATCTGCTGTCCCAGTTGCATTCCAGGGCGTTGGCATAATTTCCTGGGGTGTGATAGTGGACTTGGTGACTCTCCTGAGTCGAATGGTGGGATCCCCTGAAACGAAGCATTTTTCCCCATAGACTATAATGGTGTTTGATATTCGTTCGAACAGTCGAATATTGAGCGGCTATTCGAAACGAATATCGAATATTTTACTGTTCGCTCATCTCTAGTTTTCATCAGTTAGACCCCAAGTAATCGGAAGTGCTCTTCCTGGGAATATCCTTGTAAAAGTCACAAGAGTGCTGTTACTGCAATGTATTTTACAGTTTTCTGTGCTTTTAAAGGGGAGCCATATAAAGGATAGCTTTATCATAATTATTACAGCATGGACTAATGTGCTTATTTAGTAAGTCTAAAATAATTCGAGTACGGCAGATACTAGAAAATCTTTGACAGAAACCATTTTATTCTCATTTTGGACTGTTTGTATTTCCACTCACTTATCTAACTAATGATGACTGTTTTGAGTGACTACGTAGGCTGGACATCTGTGGTTCAGGGATAATGAAGACAAAATGTGAACAATTACTAGCAGATAAGATCAAATTAGCAGGCCCACATAACGATTGCCCTGACACACGGCATACCAGCAATTATTTTGTGCTTCACAGAAAGTTGACACAGAGAGTGAACAATTCTCCTACCAATGGGAATCTGTGAGCTTTATGTGGATACTCGACTTTTCAACGCTAATAACTTACGAATGTCACCTTTGGTTTCAGGCTCTCTTCTGTTCGTCATTGTTACATCAACATTTGACCTTTCCATTCCTTGCTAATGTAAAACTGGTATATTTGTATTTGTCTGTGCTCAATGACTTTTAGCACTATTGTTAGGATAGACCATGGGTGTAAAGCTGATTCCCTTCGGGTGAAGTGTAAGTCAAGATTTCAAGAAACACCTTCACCTAAAGTTCAAACATTAAAGATATTTGGGTGATGAGACCTCTAATGCATGTTTATCATTTCTGCTACTGTAGATAATAATATTGAGTGAAATATACGTTCGGACTAGTTTATAGCAAAATAACACACATAATTATGTATTTTTGAAAACATATGTTGTTATTAATGATCAGCGGCCAGGCCAGCTCATTAGAGGATAGCCGATGATATCATAAAGCACAGCTGGATGCTTCAGTAATCGATTAGTGATGAGGGGACTGTGCTTAGAGGACACAAGGAATTGACTGGAGGAAGAAGAAAATGATCCTAAGAGTTCTATAATGGGAACAAAATTTCCCCTCTTTGATGATTTAGATGGATAATTGGCTAATGAGAAAAGTTAGAAAAAAAAATATAAAGTAGAAACCTTAGAAAATTTCTATAGTGCCCAAGAGTCCCATTGTGATCTATCACTGAGCAAGGATAAGCAAATGTTATTGCACTGTAGATATCACTGATGTGAATGATACCTGTGCACTTCTCTTTAGGCAATTACAGTAATAGAATAATCACTAGAATAGGATAATCCATCCATAAATGTCTCCACTGATGTAGTCCCCTTTAATTTTTGTTTAACCCTTTTGCTGCCAAGGATTTTTGGATATTTTGCATAGTTTTGAGAGGGACAAATAAAGTCTAAATGGCAATGTTAAAAAACGTATTACTAAGGCCCCGTTCACATGTGCGTTGGTAATGAAATACCAAACGCAACTGCAAGCGGTGTGCCAGTGAAAGCACACGGACTCCATAGACAAATATACTTTTGTTTTGATCTTGCGATACCATGGCATCTTCCTACACAAATATCTATGCCATGAGTTAGGTGGGCATTGCCTGCTGGCATCATTTTGACGCTTCTAGCAGTGCAACTTCCTCAGTGGCGCCACTTTGGGTATTCTTGGATTATTAACTATACCTGTTTCAGGTATATGTGGATATATGTGGACTTATATGTGGATGTGTGACCTTCACATTTCAGCCGCCTTAGGAAGCCAGGGGTGAAACACGTGTAGGGGCTCATGGGGGAGGACCCATCCATTCACTGGTACTGTATTTTGCTTTCATTGCATTGTAATGTTTATTATATCTTTATGTGTTCTGTGCATATACACATACACATAATTAGGATTGGGATACTCGCCATTTGGGCCATACTTTGGAGTCTGTTTATTACTATCCACTCCAGTCTTTCTCTGTGCAATGACACAATAGTGTGCAAAGTCCTTTTATATGTGGGACATCATAACTAGAGATGAGCGAGTACTGTTCGGATCAGCCGATCCGAACAGCACGCACGCATTGAAATGAATGGACGTAGCCGGCACGCGGGGGGGGGTTAAGCGGCCGGCCGGCGTCAAAGCAGAAGTACCAGGTGCTTCCATTCATTTCAATGCGTGCGTGCGTGCTGTTCGGATCGGCTGATCCGAACAGTACTCGCTCATCTTTAATCATAACTAATAAAACTTTTCTTGCAAGCATCTGATGTACATCTTACTCTTTATCTGATGTTTCGCACTACTCAGTTTTGTGAATATATATACTCTAATAGTATGCTATTATGCAATCATACGTGTAGTGGTTTGGTGTATACACACATGTACATTGGAGACTTTGTCAATTGCACTATTTCTTTGTGAGACTATTTACTGTTACATTAAGCGTTTTGGATGGGACCTCTGTTATGAATTGTGATTTTTACTATTTTTAGCGCTTAAAGTTTGTTAATAAAATATTTATATTTTCCAATTATGTTAGTGTATGATTTCTTTGGTATTTTCATATAGGTCAGTAATAGTGTAACAGGCTTATCAACCATTAGCCACTATGAAAAATCTGTTGAATTTTAAGACTGTTTAGTGACTACAGTCTGAAAATGCACCAGCTTTTAAGATAAATTATAGTTTAGCACTGTCTTTTATTAACACGCAAGTCAATGGAATTTTTATATTGGTGTGGTATCATCATATATACCTTTTATTGGGTATCTATGAAGTATTTACCTGAAGCTGTGAGTTCATGAGCATGAATTCCTGTTGTTTTTTCATGTTTTCATCCATTGTTCTAGAGAAAAAGGATCCCATTTCTAGGAAGAGATATACATCAAATTATTTAAAATTAAACAGGAAAAAATGTATTTTTTTAACCTGCAAACAAAATAAAACACGTGTCAAAAATGTCTTCAATTGTTATCAGCTATTCCTATATGCATATTAAATATTCAAGCAGGATATTTAAAAATTTGCTGTGAACTCAGGGGGCCATTCACATCACAGTTGAGAAGATCTGTTTAACTGATAGCCATCTGTTTACATAGACTCAATGTTAAAAACACAAGGGGTCCATTTTTGTCTGTTATTTTTATGAGGCACAAAATTGTGGTAACTACACTTAAGTGTCTATAAGTGATATCTATGTCTATAAGTTATGTCTATGTAAACAGCATTGTTTTTAGCGTCAGTTTTTTAATCTGTTAAATAGATCCCCTAAATGGATGTTAAAAACATGATATTTTCAGACCACAGAGTATAATGATCGGAGACCCAAGGGAGGATACAAACATAAAAAACAATGTTAGTTAACTCTCCATGGCTCTGGTGCACTCCCTGCTACCTTCGGCCAACCTCAATGTTGGACCAGACGTCACATGAGCCAGGCCTGTGTCGCTACTTATAATTACGTCGGCCTGGCCCATGTGATGTCTGGGACGTCACCAAACAGGGCCGCAGACTGCCAGAGTGCAGGAGAGGTAAGTAACAGTGGTTTTTTTTTTTATGTTCCCTCACCTCCCCTGGGCCTCCAATCTTTATACTCTGGGGTTTGAGCAGAAGAAAGGCAGCACTGGAATGCTGTGCACATACAGTAGCATAGAGGGCACACCCCCTGTGATTTATGAGTGCAATTAACATAAAGAAGAAAAAATTAAAAACCGGTGGCACGGACCATCAAGATACAGGTAAGAGATGAATAGCCTTTATAAAGGCTATTCCTATGTGCTATTAGTTTAAAACAGTTTTTTAATGATAGAATCCCTTTAAGGACTGTGGGTGTAAGAGGTCATTGATGACATCATAGCCACTAAGTAACAGCACAACCAGAAAGTTGCCATTTTGTGGAGCTAGAGGAGAGATAGATAGAAAAAAAAATCAGATTTAGCACCTTGTGTGTATATACCTGAGTCATCTTTCTACAAAAGGGATATTTTTTGGCCTTAAAAAAAATCCTAAACAAAATGAATTTTAAACTTTTTGCATGTCCTAAGGTCTCAGACACATATCGGAGTGCCAAAGCAGCACATGGATAACATCTGTGTGCCGCACGTGTTCCCACAGCTCCATTCCCTGCTCTCAGTAAGTCCAGGCTGCAAAATCAGAACATGTCTTATATGTTATATTCTTCAAAGTAGTCCCCTTTTGCGTTGATGAGGCAATCACCTTGAATGGTTTTCAATTAATAGGTATATTTTGTCCAGAATAAGGCTACATGCACACAACCGTAGCGAGTCCATTGTTGAACAGCAAGGCTGGCATAAGAATAACGCCTGCGTGCTGTCCATGACTCCACGGATCTATTCACTTCATCTAGTAAGCACAAGATGCAAAACTGTCTGTTCGGATTTCAACTTGGGGATGACTTCTGCATACACAGGCCTGTGATAATACATGGTGGTTTGTATGGGGGCCATAGAAATTAAAGGGTCAGTGTGCTATTCGTGAAAAACACAGCTTGCACACTGACAATACAGTCGTATGCATGAGACTCTGGCGCGTATGTATATACCCTAGATAATAGAAATACTGGTGTTTATGGAGCAGAGAACTAGAGCGCATGTCCAGTACACAATATGGGGCCAGAAGCAGAAAACTTTGTCCGTTGTCTAGTAGTCCAGCTCCTTCACTGCAACTCAGCGAGGGCACCCGGCTGCTATTCAGCGGACAGAACTTTCTACTTCTGGCCCCATAATGTGTACTGGATGGATGCTGGAAGCCATGCTGTACAGATGATTGGTCCAGGGTCTGAGTGCTGGCACTGCATCAATCATATATTTATGAATAGTAAAAAAGTAAGCCTAGACAACCCCTTTAGTACCATTCACATGGAAATGGTCAATCCAGGAAATGCAGCCATCACACAGACCATGTTTCATAAGAACACAGCCACATGAATAAGAGTAAGCTCACACAGAGGAATTTGGCACTGATTTTAAGGCAGATTCTTAAAAATCAGCGTTAAACTCCATCTTGAATTCAATCGGAGTACGAGACTGAAGGAGGACACTGAAAACGATCTTGCCGTGGCTTATGCAGCTTATTCAGCGGCAGAACCCTCAGCCTGAGACTTTCTACTGATCCGGCCACTTATCTGAGATTACTCAGCATGGAAAATCTATGGTGGTGGAAAGCGGAAAGTAAGGGTCCATTCACACGGAGGAAAATGGTGAGCAATTCTGCTAGCAGAAAAAGGAACCCATTGAAGTCAATAGGAGGCTTTTTTTCAGCGCTGAAATTCCACACCATTTTACGCCGTGTGAAAAGACCCTTATTTGGAAATCTGCCGCAAATTCCTCTCCACCTTCCACCGTGTGTACTTACCCCATGAGGGTATCCACAAGGTTTTGATTTTTCATGTTTTCCTAGTCATAATTAGTATGAAAATATACTGGCTTTTGCCTTCCATTGCTTCAGACGGACAACTCCTAAATACTTTCTATGTTTAGGTTTTCCCATGAGTGGAGCTGATTCCCACAGGTTTAGAAACACAAACCAAGTCCAATCTTAGCACTGAAAACAATGGCCATAGCCCCCAGCTGACTGCACAAGGATTGGTCCTAGTGACTGGGGGAGACCCTTTCCCTGTGGCAGTTCTGCACTTTGCACTGTCCCTGGCCTTTCTGCAGGCTTTCTCAGCGCCCACTCCCACAGGACAAGTCTAAGATTTTCTGCAGCTCAGACACCATCCCCGTTTATTCTAAGTCCACAGACAGTCATACTCCACTCACTAGTATGGCGGATTTACCGTGCCGTCAGACAAGCCCTCTGCTCCCTACAAGTGACTCGCTACAGGTCGGAGGAGAAAGGTCAGAGCTGTGCTTTGTCATTGACAGCTCTCGTTAACTGTTGCTGTACCGCACCGAAGTGGAAGCTTACACTTCACAAGAGCTATGAGAGCGAAACTCCAGCGGTGAAAGAGTTAAGAGAAGGTACAGCAGCGTGTACAGGAAGGGTGTGTCAGAACATGGTGGGCGGACTAGGAGCGATATTTGACTTCAGCTTTGACTGAACGGATTGTAGCGACACCCATTGGTCATTTTCAGGTACTACAATGCGAGAACGTGCTACACTTTAGTTTCCTTTTAGTCACACGACCATGACACGAAGGAGAAGTCACGTGGTTAGGAATGCGCAGGAGAGCGCGTAATTTCCTACTTCAGCAGTGGCGTTATTTACCAGCAGTACCTGGAAGATAAACCGCAAAAATTCCAACTATATACCCTGAATATAATAAACTACAGACAAGGCAATGTTTGCGATAAGACCAGTGACAGATCTGACCTCGTTGATAAAAACATAGTTGTTGTGCTATATTGCCATTGTTGTTGATGTTTGGCCCATCATTGGGTATGGGGAGGGTGTTGTTGTGGTATTTTAACCCTTCAGTGATCAGCCTGTTTTTAGTTTGAGGCCCGGTTCACATCTGTGTTCGGTGTTCCGCTTGGGGCCCCCCCTTCCTGAACGGAATACCGAATGCATTGACAAGCGGTGAGCAATTAAAGCACACGGACCCCATAGACTATAATTGGCCTTCCGCACGGAAGGCCTGGTTCACATCTGCATTAAGTAATCCATTCAGGGAGTCTACATGGGGAAGGGAATACCGAACACATTGGCAAGCATTGAGCTTATGAAAGCACACAGACCCCATAGACTATAATGGGAACCGTGTGCTTTCCGTGTGGTATCCACACGGAACGTGCGGACAGAAAAGTACTTTGTGATCTACTTTCCTATCCGCATGACTCGTGCAGAGACCACGCAGAAAGCACACGGACCCCATTATAGTCTATGGGGTCTGTGTGCTTTCATAATCTCTCTGCTTGCCAATGCGTTCGGGGGTCCTCGTGTGGACTCCCTGAACGGATTACCGAACGCAGATGTGAACCAGGCCTAATAGTACAAGTGGTTAGGATTTTTAGACCGGAAAATGTATTTTGTTTTTTATTTTTCTATACTTTTTTTTTTTTTTTTTTTACATTCAATTATATTTTAACAGGTAGGGGATCTAAGTAGGCTATGAAACTTCTAGACCAGGGATAGGCAACCTTTTTTGTTCGGCGCGCTGATTTTAATTAAAAAATCACAGATGAGGTCCTCAGAGTGTAGGTCAATAATTGTAAGTCTGATAACCCCTAAGCTAAAGTCATATACCACAAACCATAACAGAGAAGTACTGCCACCAGATGCTTTAGGACAGATGCATTTACTGTTATTTCTTGCGATACAGCTATACTTTCCGATTAGAAGCAATGTACATGTGCAGCCCCCAGTTAGTAGAAATGATAAATGTAGGTGTCCAGGAGCATCCTTAGGGTGGTGACACACTATGCATTTAGATGCAACTATGTTCTTTGGAAACTGGAACTTTTACTGTGATATAAAGCTGCATTCACATAGTGCATTTTTGCACACACAAATGCCTGTTTTCTGTGCAAAAACACAGTTATACAGAATAATGTCCCATACCGGCTCCTGCACACACTATTATATCCCACACCAGGCTCTGCATGCCGTATTGTATCCCATAGCGGCCCCTGCACACAGTATTATATCCCATAGCGGTTCCTGCAAACAGTATTATATCCCATAGCGGTTCCTGCAAACAGTATTATATCCTATAATGGAGTCTGCCATGTTTCCGCGCAAAAATGGCAAAAAAAATGCAGAGAGAAAAGTGCTGCTTGCACACATTCTCCACATTTTTCAAACGGATAGGGGAACATAATCCCCAACAGTCCTCAATCACTGGTGTGACTCCAGCCTAAGACACATGTGGTATCTTACACAGTACAACTTGTTTGCAGCATGCTGTTGTAATGAAAAACATAGTTTACTACACTTTTCAGTAAAGGTGAAAAAAAATCTGAGCACAAACTTGGCCAATGTATGGCAAAAAGACACTATTCTGTTGAAGATTGGCCCATAGACAATACCTTCTAGGAATATATACTAAATTGGTAAATACATTGTGAACATTGCCTAATAAGCTTGCATCAGTAGTGGTACTTATTCAGAACTTCAGCAATCAGTGCAGTTTGTTTCCCTATCTGCTAATAATAAGCAGATCCAAGCATATATATTGCCTCAAGGCTACTTTAATCCTGCACATTTGCATAAAATAAGATGCCTGCAGCACCCCAAGTGTCTACATTGTTCAGCTGAGTACTCTGACCTTTAGCTTAAGATTTTTGGGTGGAGGTTGTGAGCCTTGTATCGGATATACTGGGTGCCCCTGTTCCGCTCACCTGAGATATTTGCCTGTTTGGTATCTTATGGGTTTGGGCACAGGCAGTTCCATATACTGCTGGAAAGCCGAGAGTGCGCTGAATTCAGCGCACTGTCGGCTTTCCCGATTTGTGCCCGGATAAAGCGCTATCGGTCCCGGTACCGTAGTGCTTTACAGTCAGAAGGGCATTCCTGACAGTCTGTCAGGAAGGTCCTTCTCCACAGCAGCACCTATAGCGCTGCACAGTGTGAGCAGGGAGGAACACCCCCCCCCCCCCTCCACATAATGCTCATCTATAGACGAGCATCGTGAGCAGAGGGTGGGGGTGTTCCTCCCCGCTCACACTTTGCAGCGCGATAGGCGCTGCTGTGAAGAAGGACGTTCCTGACAGACTGTCAGGAACGCCCTTCTGACTGTAAAGAGCTACAGTACCGGCACCGATAGCTCTTTACCCGGGGCACAGATCGGGAAAGATGACAGTGCACTGAATTCAGCCCACTGTCGGCTTTCCAGCAGTATATAGAACTGCCTGTGCCCAAACCCATGAAAGGTCCTCTTTAAACAAGGAAATGTGGCCACACCAATCGCATATCCTTTTACTAGAATCCTTATTTTTGGCTCGGAAAGCCCTTGCCTTATGCTGGATGGCTTGCCGTCCACACTCCCTGTCAATGTAGAGAAAACTAGTAAATACCGATTTACCATATAATCAAATGGTAAATAAAGGTAGGGGCTGCTCTAAAAAAATCCAAAAAGTCTGAGGTCTCTGGTGTAATTCACCAGTGACTTTATATACAGCCCCGTGCACACATTAGCTAGATAGGGGATGTTGTTGGGTGCGCCCCATGACCTCCCCTTGAATTACATACTGTCTTCTTCTTGGCTTCCCTGCCTGGACTTTCTTCTGGACTATTCATTTGTTTTCTTTTTTCTATGGATATGTAATGGACTCTGCAGCACTGTTCTGGTTCTTTACGTATTTATTTATTTATTTATTTATATAAATATGTATATTTATAATTTGATTCATTATGGTAAGTAGATAAATACAGTATGTGTGAAAACCTACACGTCCTGTTACTAGAATCTATGTGATAAAAGCCATTCTATATTTCCTGAAAATTACCTCATGGGAAAATCCAGAATATGCAGAATTGCTATCATTTCACTAGATGGTGACAATGTTTCTGTATTACAATTAACTAATGGACACAGACAAAAAATGTCTGGACAGCAGATTATACTGTAAAAATGTGTACTAGTCGCAAATGATTATGGATAAGCCTTAGAGGCTTTATAACCAGACACAGATGTTTATTTTTTCCTAGTGGCCAGGGCTGGCCTTAGGTCACTGATTGCAGAACAGTTGGAATTTTTTTCTCTAGCCCCAATCGTTTCGCAAGCAGTCTTTACTGTTAGTTTTGGCTAATTAGGCTCTTTATGGTCATGTGGGCAGTCCCTGGCAATCTGCTCCAGTCAAGGACTGCCCACCAGTCAGTAATGGAAATTACAGGAATGGTGATAGCTAGAGAAAAAATTCCAACTGTGCCAAAATCAGCAGAATAGAATTTGTCGATCGAACAGTCGAGTATTGAGCGGCTACTCGAATCGAGCTTCGAACATTTCACTGTTCGTTCATCTCTAATGTTCATCTCTAATATTTTTCTAATGCCCAATACAGTTTGGCGTTCTCCAACTCAACTTTGAATTTCCCTGCAGGTTCTGACTCCAAAGGACTCCCTATGAGAAAAAATTTTCATGCAGATGTTTTACTTTTATGTTGGGAAAGTCCATCAAGACTATATTTCGTTTCAGCGGTCTGGGGAGTATCGGGCGCTCCTGGGCTCTTCACCTTCCTCCTAGTTTTAACTGACACACTTGGTTTGTGGATACTACAGGTGGACGTTCTTCTTAAGTATTGAATATGTTGTTTCTCCCCTCTAATAGGAGACCATTGGCCCATCAGAGGTGGACAATTTAGTTGGTCTGTCTCTCGCTCCCCCCCTTTTTTTCTCTCCTTCTTCTCTTCTCCCCTTTCCCCTTCTTTCTCCACTCCTGTTCTCATTACTACTGGCCCATTCTGGGGTTCCCCTGATGGCCCAGTTTTTGATCCTTGCTTGCTGGTTATATTGTTGTTTGTTTTATTATGTCTGTAAATGTCTTCTCATGTTTTTGGGGCATTTGTCAGCCCTGATGTCTGTTAAAGTCTGTTTCTTAAAAATTTGCAATAAAAACTTTGAATTAAAAAAAAGAAAAAAAGACTATGTTTCATTTTTTGTCCAAGGATTTAAGAATAATCGATGGATCGCTCTCCAATTTCATAAGTACTAGGAGCGGTGCATGGTTATTATTATTAGGGCCACTCCTGTTTTTTTTTATATCAGTGACAGTCCATAAAAGACCTCCTACTCAAAGATGTGTATGTGACTAATGTCAAAGTCAAACCGGCAGAACAAGGACCGATTTCAATAAAGGAGACTGCCTTAATTGCTGGGGTGAGCGCTGTGATCCTTACCTGTTCCTCGGGTTGGTCCTTGTTCTGCCGGTTTAACTATACGTCCCTGAGACGTCCCTGAGACGCTCTTGCAGCTGCTGCCATAGTAATTCCTATTGGGACCTACGGGTGTTTAAGGCTCTTCAGGTTGTTGTGACTCATCACAACCCACCAAGGTGAGCAGACACCTGCTTGTACCTATTTACTACACCATTTATTTGTAATAATACGAGGATCGGCTCGGTATTTGTTTTTGTTGTTCTAATGTCAAAGTCAGGAGGGGCCATAGTGCTTTTTGTATGCAAGCTCGTGAGCGGACCTGGTCCAGTTTCACCCTGACCATCTAACCACAGTTCCTCAAGTATATTTAAACCAGGGAGTTCAATCTCCATGTCCAATTCTCTACTCTTTTTACGACCTGCCAGTCTCATAAATATAGCCATAAATAAAATATAATGAGATTAAATATCTTAATTTTCTAATAAATAGGGCAACATCTGTGACTCAAGAAAAATGGCAGTGCCAGTTGTCTTTTTTCTTTTCATAATGTTTTGTTATATAGTTTTAATATATGTTTTTTATTAGAGTTATTAGTTATAGAGCTAAAACAAAGAAGAATATCTTAATGAATTTTACAGAATCATTCAGCTTTTAGATTAAAGATATCATCACATCAGGCAGTACTACACCATGCAAGTCCACCCTTACTGGTTTTATTAAGGTTTAATTAAACAAGATGCTGAGCTGTTCATGTAGAAGGACTGAAACTTTTAGGCTGAGGGCACATGTTGTGGAAATGCAGAAGAGAAAAACTCTGTGTTTTACAGTTCCAGCAAAGTAAATGAGATTGCAGGAAAGTTTTCCCTTTGCACTTATATGGTGGGAGGAGGCAAAATGCAGCAGAAAAGTCATAATAAACACCAGCATTTTTGGATTGTGTTTTCCATTGCGTTTTTGCTTTGTTTTGCTATGTATGGCTTTAGCCTGATGAGAAGTTAGGTCATTATGAGGAATTAACTATAAATGGGGAAACCCTCACATACATTTTATCAGCACATTTTTAAGTTCTGCCCTGCTGAAGAGCAAATGTAACTTTCCTTTGACTAAGAGCTTTTCTCTGAAATGCGTTTCCAGTATGCACATTTGTAAATTCATTTTCTGGCAGCAGCCTGATATGTGCAATAAGCAATTTTCCCGCAACATCATTTAAAGTATTACTAGGCATGTACTTCCTCCTTGAGAGAAATTATATGTAATGATTCAGGAAGCGCTGAACAGTACAGAGCAGACTATGAATCCTCACTGTGGCTGCAGTTCTCTGGGTAAGTACACAATACTTGAGCATCTTTTATTTGCTTATAGTCAATATTCCTTACCATGACCACACAGCTATATATCAAGAAAGCGCTGTATCCAATATCAAAGATATAACATAAAGATTTACTAAAAGTATTTTGTTAACTATTTTTCTGAAGAAAATAGATACATATGTATATCATCTACTTAGCTTCTGATACGTTATAAATGATCTGTTTTGGAATAAACACCACATTTTTATTTTAGCAGCTTTTACATGTTTACTATGTGTTTTGGTTCCTGGATCCAACACACAATTTGCATTCCAGTGTTATATTGGACTACCCTCTACAGGGCAGGGAAGCCCTGCATGCGCCATGGCTGCGTAAAGAAAAGGATTCTGTGGGTACTAAGCTTATTTATGAGAGTGCACTTTGCTGGAGGTGTTGTTTATTGGGGCTGTCACTATAGTTTGGGGGGCAGTTTCTCATCACTACTTATGTGGGTCACTTGGCTGACATTATTATTTATGGGACCATTTGCTGGCACTGTTTATTTTGGTGCCTTCCCTTGTCATTGTTTAAATAGGGCACTTTACTAACATTATTATTTTTGAGGGACAGTCTACTAGCACCTCATATGACAAACATTTGTAATGCACTTTTCTTACAGAAAGGAATAAAAGTGAAGGGCGATTTGTGGAGTAGTGGCTGCCATACAGGCGCACATGCCCAACGCCCACATGGAAAGCCAAAAGTTAGAAGAATTTATGGAATATGGTATCTTATGAGGCTTTAATGATTTGTGGAGTCATATTTCTAACTAAAAGTATATGTGAGAGGAAACCCATACAAACACAGGGAGAATATAATAACTCCATGAAGATGTGGCCCTTGGTCAGATTTGAACCCAGGCCCTACAAATACAAATTTCATAATGGTAGATAAAAGTAGATGTGGTATGTTATCTTTACATCTCCCTTCAATAGTCTACTACTCACACTCTAGGTATGGCATATAAGGATCTAAGAGTATTATAAAATGGTTATTTTTCATTTACAGTACACTATATAAAGGGCCTTTCATATCCTCATGCACATTCGGTTTTATATACCGCTAGAAAACCGACAGTGAAAATATTGGTGCTATTAGTTTTGGCACCGATCTCTGCCCACTGTCAGAAGGACGTTTCTGGGCTGAGCTGTGAGGAATGTTCCCCTCCTGACAGTTCTTATCCATAGTCCTAGACTGTAAGAGGGAGAGTTCCTTACTGCCCAGCAATGCTACTAAGCTCACCCCACCCCACCCCAGTACATGTGAAATGGGCGAATACTGTCGGGGGGGGGTGTTCCTCCCAATCCAGCAATAGCACCTATACACTCACCGGCCACTTTATTAGGTACACCATGCTAGTAACGGGTTGGACCCCCTTTTGCCTTCAGAACTGCCTCAATTCTTCGTGGCATAGATTCAACAAGGTGCTGGAAGCATTCCTCAGAGATTTTGGTCCATATTGACATGATGGCATCACACAGTTGCCGCAGATTTGTCGGCTGCACATCCATGATGCGAATCTCCCGTTCCACCACATCCCAAAGATGCTCTATTGGATTGAGATCTGGTGACTGTGGAGGCCATTGGAGTACAGTGAACTCATTGTCATGTTCAAGAAACCAGTCTGAGATTATTCCAGCTTTATGACATGGCGCACTATCCTGCTGAAAGTAGCCATCAGATGTTGGGTACATTGTGGTCATAAAGGGATGGACATGGTCAGCAACAATACTCAGGTAGGCTTTGGTGTTGCAACGATGCTCAATTGGTACCAAGGGGCCCAAAGAGTGCCAAGAAAATATTCCCCACACCATGACACCACCACCACCAGCCTGAACCGTTGATACAAGGCAGGATGGATCCATGCTTTCATGTTGTTGACGCCAAATTCTGACCCTACCATCCGAATGTCGCAGCAGAAATCGAGACTCATCAGACCAGGCAACGTTTTTCCAATCTTCAATTGTCCAATTTCGATGAGTTTGTGCAAATTATAGCCTCAGTTTCCTGTTCTTAGCTGAAAGGAGTGGCACCCGGTGTGGTCTTCTGCTGCTGTAGCCCATCTGCCTCAAAGTTCGACGTACTGTGCGTTCAGAGATGCTCTTCTGGCTACCTTGGTTGTAACGGGTGGCTATTTGAGTCACTGTTGCCTTTCTATCAGCTCGAACCAGTCTGGCCATTCTCCTCTGACCTCTGGCATCAACAACGCATTTCTGCCCACAGAACTGCCGCTCACTGGATGTTTTTTCTTTTTCGGACCATTCTCTGTAAACCCTAGAGATGGTTGTGCGTGAAAATCCCAGTAGATCAGCAGTTTCTGAAATACTCAGACCAGCCCTTCTGGCACCAACAACCATGCCACATTCAAAGGCACTCAAATCACCTTTCTTCCCCATACTGATGCTCGGTTTGAACTGCAGGAGATTGTCTTGACCATGTCTACATGCCTAAATGCACTGAGTTGCCGCCATGTGATTGGCTGATTAGAAATTAAGTGTTAACGAGCAGTTGGACAGGTGTACCTAATAAAGTGGCCGGTGAGTGTATCTCCGGCCATGGAGCACATAACGGAAAAGCCAACAGTGCGTTGAGTCCTAAGCTTTCTAGCAGTATATAAAACCCCATGTGCATGAGCACTTGAAAGGTCCTCTTTAACACTTCATATTTTAATATTTACAGCACCTTCCACCAAACGTTGAGACGTGACAGTATTATATGCATTCCAGACAATTTATTTATCAAATGGATTTCTCAGATTTCACTGGATAAATGTTTAGTAAATACTAGTACAGTCCTTACTATTTACAAGGCTTGCTTATGTGGAATAGCTAACAATCTGTACTGTTATTATCTTTATGGTTTAGGCTGCAGATGGCTGGACATAACAATTTTCTGCTTGCCATGATTTTGGGGATGTGCTGCACCATTATAAATGGTAAGCAGTTCTTTTTTTTTTCTTCTAATTAGAATTTGTACACATTACAAAAAAATAGAGCTGCATGAGGCAGACACAAGGAAAGCAGAGTTACTGTTAGAGGAAGGAATCAGGTACATCTAACGCTACGCTAACACTAGCGTTCAGATAAAAGCCTGTCTGCTAAAAATGCAGTTACCTGCGGATCCCAGAGTTTATAATGGGGTCCTCTGGGTGTCCGCTGAGTTTCCACCAGTTTTATACTGAAACTGGCGGAGATAAAAAGCCAATTTTGTGCAGAATCAGCGTCAAAATGCAGATGTGAACCTAACCTTACTGTGATGTAGTGCTATAATACACATACAATCAGGTCTCTAAACACTGTATGTATTTCAGTTTATGTTTAGATGGTGTTTAGATTGTGTACGATCTAAACACCATCTCTTCAGAAATGCTATATATATATATATATATATATATATATATATATATATATATACAGGGCCGGCGTCAGCGCACGGCATAGTCGGGCAAGTGCCGGGGCCCACAGAGCCTCTGGGGGCCCCCCGGCACTTGCCTGTCACAATTTCAGCTCATCGGCGTCCGTCCGCCGATGAGCTGAATACATACGCGATGCAGGAGCTGTGAGATCAGCTCCTGCTTTAAAGCTCCGGCCCGGCTTGCGTGTGTAGGCGCAGAGCGCGCCGCACATTTTGCCCCTCTTTCTACTCTTTAAAAGATTGGGAGGTATGGCGTTGGTGACGCCACACTCCTGCATGACGTCACTCGCTTCATCTGCAACGCACAGTGTCTCGACTCCCCCACCTCCTTTACAAGGGGGCCCACTGAGGCTCTGTTGCCCAAGGGCCCATAAAAACCTGGAGCCGGCCCTGTATACATATATATATATATATATATATATATATATATATATATATATATATATATATATATATATATATACACACTGTGTAAAATTTTTAGACTGAAGTTAAATGGCAGCAATACCTGCATAACTCTGCAGATTCTTTTCTTCTTACTCTGGTGCTGTGCTGTTTGTCCAATATTCATACTAGAAATGTATAAATAAATTGATGAATTGGTGTTATCAGTATGGACCTAAATACACACACTGTCTATTCAGTGATGCTAGTACCAGACTGTGTAGCTACACACCCTTTCACTATTGAAATGATAACTACATTTGTAGTAAGCGTGACAGAGGAATGGCAGGACAAAGAGTTAAGAAAAGATGTTCCAGAATTGTTTATGGGGAATGTGAATACAAATATGTATTTACCAAACCCAAAATGTTGCAGTAATATCTTTGGACAAACCTAAGTTTGACATATGATATGACTTCCTGAAATAAAAATTATCACATGCAGAAAAGTACATGGGGTGTTGTCCCAATTTCTCTTTACATTGATGTTACTTGGGGAATTGGTCACTTCCCATGGTGATCGTGCACCTACCTGTGAAGTATCAGCTGAGTGCCACCCTGTATATACATATGCTACTCTTTAAAAAGGTTGTCCTATCAAAACATCCCTGACCATATGTTTTATTATGGCAAATGTATATAATAGAGTGTCTACAACATGGGATATTCCTCTGTGAGTCACAACATGGTAGCCATGTAATGCCACACGTTCATAGCAATAGCTGGGTCAAAGAAACTGAACATCAGTCAGATTAGGGGCATTGTCTATAAAAGTGTAGCACAGCTGTACTGCCCAAATGTCTGCATTTTAGGATATGTATAATGGATGTAGTAAAGTATGGTAAGATAAGTTAAGCAATGCCAGCATTGGCGCATAATACAGTCACTAAAATGCTGATGTGTGATAGCTATGGTTCTTGAAGTGTCTTTATTTATTCCTCCACCCATAATAGAAAATCACTTTATTAGTCATTGTTACAGAATGCATCACTGTTTTCTGACATGTGTTTTATATTTCAGGGTTATTTACAGTGGAGGCCAGAACATCTCATTACATTGCAGAGTATGGGGGCAATGTCTCCATGGAATGTCAATTCACATTGGACCCAGGAACTCATGTTAAAAATTTACAAGTTTTATGGAAACACAACATAGACAAATTGAAAAGTGTAGAAGTAGTGAAGTACATAAATGGCAAAGATATTGAAATATTGCAAGGCACAAACTACAGTGCTCGTGTAAAGCTTTTATCAAATGAACTGCATAAGGGCCGTGCAATTCTTCACATCAGTAATATAAAGAGGACTGATGCAGGTCAATATTCCTGCATTATATCTTCTCATGGATCAGACTATAAAGTGATAAATCTGGACGTGCAAGGTAATTTCTTTTTTATTATATCAATATAACCTGCACAACTGCTGCACACATATGATAACTGTCAACTAGAATCCTTCATGGGCAGAAATAATTTATCATTACTAACATTTATAACAGTCAGATACCAGTAAATGAAAATGTATTATTTCATATTTGCTATTGTGGCTATCAGGGCTGGCTCCAGGTTCTTATGGGCCCTTGGGCGACAGAGCCTCAGTGGGCCCCCTTGTAAAGGAGGCGGGGGAGTCGAGACACTGTGCGTCGCAGATGAAGCGAGTGACGTCACGCAGGAGTGTGGCGTCACCAACGCCATACCTCCCAACTTTTGAAGAGTAGAAAGAAGGGCAAAATGCGACAAATTTAGCTCCACCCACTTTTATGTTGACTCCGCCCATTCTCATTAATTTTTCATGTGCTCCCACACAGTATAATCCTTCTACAGTCACCTGTAAATTATATGCCCCCTCCAACTCTCCCCCAGTTTCACATACACCCTTCCTCTGCCCCCAGTTTCATGTCCCCCTCTCCATCTCTGTCCCCAGTTTCATGCCGTTCTCCCCCTTCATCTGCCCACAGTTTCATGTCCCCCGTCTCTGCCCCAGTGTCATGCTGTTCCACCCCCCCATCTGCCAGAGTGTCATGCCGTTCCCCCCCCTTCATCTACCCCAGTGTCATGCCGTTTCCCCCCCCTTCATCTTCCCCAGTGTCATGCCATTCCCCACCTCCCCTTCATTTGCCCCCCAGTTTCATGGGCCCCCTTCATTATGCTCCACCTTAATGTTTAATACAAAACAAACACTTACACTCACCTTCCATCGCTCCCCCGCCGCTCCTCTCTCCGCTCTCTCACTCCATTCACATAGTTGTAGGCGCGATGTGACGTCATCACATCGCGCCTACACACGCCGCAGCGTTAAAGCAGGAGCTGAGCTCACAGCACCTGCTTTAATCGCCTATGTATTCAGCTCATCGGCGTCCGTCGGACGCCGATGAGCTGAAATCGGGACAGGCAAGTGCTGGGGCGGGCAAGTGCCAGGGGGCCCCCAGAGGCTCTGTGGGCCCCGGCACTTGCCCGACTATGCCGTGCGCTGACGCCGGCCTTGGTGGCTATGACTAGACACTTGCACGATGCAGCACATCTAGTTCAGGCTAAAAATTTCTCATAGTACAGGTTAAAATTAAACATTTCCTTAGGCCAGAGCCCCACGGAAAAAAATGCAGTGTGTTACAGTCTAGTGAATCCCATCCACACTTTGCGGGAAAGTTCGCTCAACAGACATGCAGTGATTTCTAAAACCACCATGGTTTTGGAAATCACAGCATGTCAATTACACCTACAGAGACACCGGCGTATAATTAAAGAAGAAAGTCTGCAAAGGAACCTTCCTCTGCAGATTTTCTGTTAAAAGCGTTGTGTTGCTGCCATGGTTTTTCCCACAGTGTATTTATGCTGCGGCCCACTATGTGGGGCCTTAACCTTTAGGAGGATTTCCTTCATGTTTAATTACAAGAAAAATGTTGTGTCTGCACACTGATGTAGAAGGACATTAATCATAAGCCACATACTTAGCACCGAGTAAGGTATTATATGTTTCGACAAGGTTTTCTTAGTATCACAAGATGGAACCCAATCTTTGGCTCTATTTCTTGTACATGATCCTTGTACTGTGAGCTTTATATTTGAGAACTATTATATCTCCTGGACATGTGCCTCTACACTTGTATATTATTAAAAGTGAACCATTGGTTCGAGCAATCATCAAAGATTATAAACATAATTATTTTCTACTTCTCCTCATACCCATCCTAACTCATTGCCAAAAATAAGGCATGGTAGCCCAGCAGGCATAGCAATTGTTGTTTTCTCAGTGATAATGTCCTATTGTATAATATGACATTTTTGTTTCTCCAGCGCCATACAAGAAAATAATAAAACAAGTCAGAAATGTGTTTAATTCATCTGGAGACGCAGTCAAGGAAGTTTCTTGTCAGTCATTTGGATATCCAAAGGCCAAGGTTACCTGGATGGTAGACAAAGAGAATCTTACTGAGGTCTACAACATCAGCTACACACTAACTCCTGACAAATTGTTCAATGTTACCAGTGTAGTCAGAATCCCAGCCAAATCTAATAGAGCACTAACTTGCACCTTCTGGAATGAAATCAGTTGCAATGCAACATCTCTCACTTTCAATGTATCAGGTAATTACAGTTTTCTATACCTCTTGTTATTGACAAGGCAAAGACAATATGGTACAAAGATCGTCAAGGGAAGGGTATTCTAGGATCTCTCAATATTCTTCTATTTGGAGATTAAGATAAGTAATATGAACCAGAAACTAAATGTGACTTAATTCATCTGCACTCATGAGTTGGCCATGTTATGTTAGCAATGGGGAAAGGGGAGTAAGCCACTGCTATAGATCCAGTGGTGGCTTAACTCTCTGAGATAATAAGGATCAAGCATTGAAATTCAACATGCTTGATTCTTCTTGATGTTAAAGAAGAGTAAGAGTCATGAGATATCAGGTTAAAGGGATTCTACCATTAAAACAACTTTTTTTTCTAATTACCACGTCAGAATAGCCTTAAGAAAGGCTATTCGTCTCCTACCTTTAGATGTGGTCTCCGTCGCACCGTTCCTTAGAAATACCGGTACTTACCGGTATGCTAATGAGGTCTCGGCAGCAATAGGGGTGTCCTTCTTCTTCATCTGCCTCTTCCCCTTGTCTGTCGTCTTCTTTCTTCGTCATGTCTGACGTCTGCACAGTCGGCTCTGACAGCAGAGACTCTGTTAGAGCCGACTGCGCATGCTCAGAAAGGTCCGTACAGCCCTCCGACGCGCGAGTGAACTCATCCATTTTGTCCCTCTTTCGGTTCTTCAAAAGTTGGGAGGTATGACATGGGGGTACTAATAAAGGACCTATATAATGAAGATACCTAATTATTACCTTCATATGTCTCATATATCAGTAACCCTTATGTGAGGCACACAGATGTTAATGTGAGGGACATGATGGGGTTAACTACAATTAATATGAGGAACGTGGAGTTGCTAACCTGTAATGCACATAGCCAGACTTTTTATCCACAAATTTGGATAATAGTACAGACTCATACATTTCAATGGACATATATATACAGCCATTTGTTTTGTGACTGTGTATCTGGGCCAAATTGAAGAGCTGAAAATTATGGCGCAGGTCCTATATGTGTCCTATACATACCCTATATCTGTCTGCAATTGCAGCCCTGTCGATTCATTTTTAATGTACAGGTCAGTGAAAACCACATCCGTATCATTTGTATGCAGGAGGCTGAGGCCTCACATTGTGGAAATGCAGTGTTTTTGTTGCAGATTTTGCTGTGTTTTTTTTAAAGCTAAGAATGGCTACAAAAGGAATGGGAAATATATTGGAAGCTTCTTATACTTCTCCCTTCTGCTCAATCCAATCCTGGCTTGGCTCAGAAAAACACAGCAAATTCTGCAACAAAAAAGCTGCATTCCTACAACATGGGGCCCGACCTTAGACTGAAGCCCCACGTTACAGAAACAGTTTTTTTTTTATTACAGATTTTGCTGTGGTTTTTGGAGCCTAAGACAGGAGTGGATTGAGCAGAGAATAGAAGTACAAGAGATTCTTATATATCTCCCATTCCTTTAGTAGTCACTCTTGGCTTTGACTGAAAATTGAAACAAACAAAAAAAAAAAGTTAGCAAAATCTGCAACAACAACAACAAAAAAAAATCTGCGTTTTTGCAACGCCTTAGGGTAATTCTTTATGGGTGGTGACACACTGTGTACCCAACTATTACTGTGCCCAACTGTGCAACTATAGTGAAATCCAGTCCCCTTGCACCTGTGCTGTCACATTGGGGTAAGTGGGACACTCATTAATTCCTGGCTGTGGTTTTACTGTTACCGCGCAGTCAGGAATTAAAAGTGGCTGTAATTAGTCTGCATTTCACTTACAGAAAAGTGAAGTTACTGATGGCCAGGGACTAGATGCAGAATCTAGGTACATAGTGTGTCACTGCTCTACAGGTGTTGCCTCACTCTGCTCCCAATCACATACATTTACCACTATTTGTGGGTTACACATGTATTTCCATTGCTTCTAATGGAAAGGTACAGGTGTATCAAGGCAAATAGCGGAAGGGTATGTGGCTGGGAGCACAGAATGACAGTACCCCTATGTTACGATTTGTGCTATATGAAGTATAGGGTTTGTCAGCCTTACAATTATTGTGCGGCACTCCGAGGACCTCATCTTTGATTTTTTTATTTAAATTGGCACGCTGAACAAAAAAGGTTGCCTACCCCTGGTGTAGGGTTTTAGGGTTATCCCGGACAACCCCTTTAAAGTCACCTCAAGAATGGTGTGCCCGTGCCTAGAAGGCGGAGGTGGTATTGTCTGTAACTGCCCATGTGATGCTGTACCAAGGCATTGTGAGAGTTATAACAGAGGACAGTCCTTGGTCCCACCCCCTTCTCCATCCTGGCGACCTCTGCCCTTTCCTCTTGTTTCCCCCTTCGATGTCTATGTGTTCCCCGGTGTCTTTTCGTCTCCCCCTTCCTTCTTTCTCTTACCCCTCTTTTTTCTCCCCCCTTGCCTGTTTCGGACTTTTATGTCCACCAGCACAAACATTGTTATGATGTTGCCTGTATTCTGTACTGTGCAGTTACCCTGTTTTCTTACGAAATTTTTTTTATAAAAACTCATTACACCTATGGCAGAGGACAGAGGAAATCTAATATCAAGATGATGTCTGATCACAAGTAGACAGGATATGCATAAAAAAGTTCAGGTTGTAAAAGACAATTAGGTGAGGAGTTTAGTGATGGAAAAAGTGTTTTTCACTGGAGTTTTTCTTATTAAGTTTACAGTATCAACTTCCACTGCACAGTTATAATTTCTGAGTAGTGATGTGTCTTTCCCTATAGGGCCATCATTTCTCAATGCCAAATTAATTCTACTGTCATAAAAAATGTTTAAAAAATTCATGTATGTACTATGCTGTAGAGGCTCACATACAATGAAGTGAAATAGAATTTTTATTCATATATTTAGTTATTTTTTATTTATTTCTGCAGAAAATTCAGCAACTGAAAGATCTCAAGAATGGAGATTGTTATTTTCCAGTTTGGCAATAATAATTGTAATAGTTTTTCTCTTGGCAGTAGTTTATGGTAAGTCAATTAATATTATTTATATAGATAAAGTCTTTTATTTTAGCAGCATGCACGGAACTAGTAGGACATAAATCCTTCTACATTTCTTCACTGTCAGGGAAAATGTGTACACAATTTCACGTAAGATGAGAAAATACAGTAAGACGAAGTAGTATGTGTTCCCAGCAAAACTGAGATAACTTGAGGAAATATAATATTACAATTATATTTATGTAAATGTATATTCACTGTTCCAATTCCTCATATAAAAATGCTGGATTGAAATAATGCAATATTTTATAATAAAGACAGAGCTAGTCCCTCAGAAGAGAGAAATGCTGTTTGGATTATCTCTCGACTGCAACAAAGGTTGCATTCATATGAATGATCTGTTTAAAAATGGAAATACACTAGAATGTGCAATGCCCATATTGCATACGTAAAAAAGAAAGTATGTAACCATGTTTTTTCTCAGTTTCAGGACAATGGAAAATGTTTTATCAGAAAAGGGCTGGCTTTCACGACAACATATGTACAAATGAGACATCTACAAGCGAATATTCTACAGTAAATCTCAGAAACAATTCTGAGATTATAATTATTGGTAAGTCATTTTCATCCTCTTCCACATCATATGCATGAACTACTTTATTCTACTCTATGATATTCCTTCACACTGACACATAAAAATTTCATACAGGGAGACACCAATATTTTTTCACACATTAAAACTAGATACCAATACATATTATTTTTTTTCCTGTCTGTTTCTATGTCCTGATGGCAATTTTTTTTCTATATATATATATATATATATATATACATGATTTATGAAGGAAGCCATCTTGCTTGAACAACTGTTAATGGCATTCAGAGAAAAGCTTAAAGAGGTTGTCCAGACATTCTTGTTCACCTCCAGGGGAGGTGAAAAAAATTAAAACAAAAATCATACTCACGTGTGCCTGATGCTCCGGTGTTCTCTTGGCGTGTTCCAGTTCTTCTGCTCCGGTGAGTTCTCACGGGTTTCTTCCTGAGTTCCACTGATGCTGCTGATTGGCCTCAGCTGTCACGTGACCTCTGAGGCCAATCACTGGCCTCAGCAGGCCTCAGAAAAAGACCCGTGATGTCACAGGTAGTGACGTCGCATGCCCTTCAGCGGCCTCAGCGGTCACGTGTGGCTTGGACTCCCGCTACATGTCAGCACATTACCAAGTATACTGGGCCATGCAGGGAGGCACTGGAGCACCATGGAAAGGTGAGTATGATAGTATGATATATATATATATATATATATATATATATATATATATATATATATATATATATTTTTTTTTTTTTATTTATTTTTTTTCTACTGCCCCTGGGCCTATTTAAAACTTGCACAGGATGTTCATTTTTTTCCTGGACAGCCCCTTTAACAGCAGCCACTGGACATGGCTTCTACAGCAGAGTATTGTAGGCGTTCTATGGGCCCTGTGTAGAGGTTGTTGTGCAGGGAAGAGGAAAGTAGAGATGGGTGAAGCTGAACTTTAAGTGCTCTGTGGTCTTCAGATCGCAGAGTATAATAAGTAGAGGCCCTGGGAAGGTGTGGAAACATAACAAACACTTATTATTACCTTTCTTCACTTCTCCTGGGCTACCTTCCAGTATCTGATGCTTTCTTTGGTTCTTCTTCTGGCTTCCTGGCTGTGGTCATGCGCCTCGGGCATATCTTACAATCATCAGTACTCTAAAAATAAGTTCATCTTTAAAGGGATTCTACCATTAAACTACCGTTTTTTCTAATTACCACGTCGGAATAGCCTTGAGAAAGGCTATTCGTCTCCTACCTTTAGACGTGGTCTCCGCCGCGCCGTTCCGTAGAAATACCGGTTTTAAACTGTATACAAATGAGCTCTCTGCAGCAATGAGGGCGAGCCCCAGCGCTGAAACACCGATGAGCGTGTCCCCATTGCTGCCCAGAGATCTTTCCTGCGCCACCTCCTTCTTCTGCAGCATCTCCGCCTCTTCTGGCTTCTCTTGCTCTTGTAGTTCGATACAGGAGCATAGAGAGGCCACCCCAAAATGGCCGCCGGCCAGCTCCTGTATTGAACTGCAAGAGCGACTACCCCAAAATGGCCGCCGGCCGGCTCCTGTGTTGAACTGCAAGAGCGGCTACCCAAAAATAGCTGCCTGCCGGCGGCCATTTTTGGGTAGCTGCTCTTGCAGTTCAATACAGGAGCCGGCTGGCGGCCATTTTGGGGTGGCCTCTCTATGCTCCTGTATCGAACTACAAGAAGAGTTGCTGAAGAAGAAGGAGGCGGCGCAGGAAAAAGCTCTCGGGCAGCAATGGGGATGCGCTCATCGGCCTTTCAGCGCTGGGGCCCGCCCTCATTGCTGCGGAGAGCTGCTGCGATATTTCTACGGAACAGCGCGGCGGAGATGACGTCTAAAGGTAGGAGATGAATAGCCTTTCTTAAGGCTATTCCGACATGTTCATTAGAAAAAAAGGTGGTTTAATGGTAGAATCCCTTTAAGTTTAGTTTTAAGGACTGGTTCATTTCCTGGTGACACACTCCATGTATGCTGCACCTTATATAAACTGCATTCTAATAATAATATTAATGTTCAATTTCATTTTCAGATGCAGAAAGCACAGTCACAAGACTCCTGAATACTTCATGAAATCAGTCTGTCCTATGATATAACTACAAGTAAAGACCAATGAAGACTATTCTATTTGCACTTTATGAAGAAAAATGTTTACTTAACTGAGGTTTAGTGTTTGGCTGGTCCAGAACACTAACTAAATAAATAGACAAACCACTGAATAAATCTTTTGGGGCACCTTTGGGTAACTTTTTAGAAGTACCTCTAGTTTACACTGAAATGCATGGTTCTGCAGGGTTGGATTGCAGCACAATACGGCACAGCAGAAGATGGCAGTGTTCTGTAGTAGTGTAATTCTTGTAAGTAGGATAACAAAATTAATAAGTGGATTTTTTAAACAACAAACAAAACATATTATGAATGTTTTCACGGCGGTCCCAGCATGATCTCTACTAAAAGTAACTCCCACTTTTATGGAAAATTGTAAAAACCCCTAGTGTTATATCTGCAGCGCTTATGTGAACTTAGCCTATGAAAGTAAAACAATCATCATAAAAACATTATTTTTTAGCTTTTATTTTTTTGAGAATAAAATACATATTTTGTAATATTTTCGCATTCCTAGCTTATTTCCGTATTCAGATTGTTTTGTAAATCCTAGTTAAATATCACCTGGAAACTCTTCAAGTGCATCTAAACTATGTATGGTTCCTTAGAATGGAATGGGAATATTGGGCTGTCCTACAAAACTTCAACCTAGGAACAATTTTTCTCACGGGTAAAGCTCCTCCATCAAGAGCTGACTGCCAGGCTTCAAGTCAACGGTTGCCTTACCCCATCATTTCGGCTTGGTAGGGGCACACTGAATGGTTGCCCCTCCCCTACCCTGCTCTTCACCTTTGGTATAGAGCCCATGGTGACTGTTATAAGGCAACCCCGGATACTGTGGATTCTGGATGTGGACCATTGGAGGAGAAAGTAGCATTATATACTGATGATACCTCATTGTTTTTGACGAATGCTAATTGATCTATTCAAGTGGCTATGCAATTTATAGGAACATTTGGATGGTAATTGGGCTTGGTCATGAATTGAGCTAAATCCATGGTGATGCCTGTGGGCAACACATATCATGTGGTATTCCAACTAAGGCCTTCAGATAAACAATTTAAGTTTCTCTTTCTCCGCACGAGATTTAGAAAGGCTTGTTCTGCTATTTTTTAAAAATACATTTTCTAATAAAGTTTGATCGTCGTCTAACCTATCTCTTCCCATAGTGGGTACAGTAAACATAAGATGATTTTGTTGCCTCAGTTATTAAATTTGCTGCAAAACTCCCATGTGTGGATCTTCAAAATAAATGGCCATTACAGGCAATGTGGCAGCAGGCGTATGGCTCACATTAGGTTGGAGACACTTCAAAGAGGCAAAAGCAATTGTGGCCTGGCTACTCCTAACCTATAGTTGTATTACATTGTGCCACAGCTACAGCATGCCTGGGACATGGAAGGCAGTAACCCCAAAAAGCACTTATTGCGGTAGATTCACACTAGGGTCATGCTGTGCGTTGTTCGGGCCAAACCACTAAAACAGAGGTTACACACTGTCACCGGTGAGCACAGGTTATTTGCTATAATGGCGTGCGTCAGGTTGTCCATGGTGGTTGTCTGTTGTGGTTGCTCATCAGGTGTCCACTGTTTCAAAAATGAAAGTGGCAGAAAAAAAAGTCTTCAGTGCAGGACTGGTCTCTCCACTGATTTTCGGTGGTTCTTGCAATGCGGCGCAGATGTGAACCCAGCCTTACTTTAAAACTACTTATTTACAAGGTCTCTGGGGGCCCATAAACTTTGAACCACTGCACATAATGCTCTGACACATGCTATGCATTTCTGTAGGTATAATTGATATGCTGTGATTTCCAACACTCCAGCGGTTTTGGAAATTGCAGTGTATCTGCTGCGCATATTTTTCTGCAAAGTGGGGATGAGGATTCGCTAGAATCCCATACACTTTACTGTGACTGTAAAATGTTGTGTTTTTTTCAACGGCATTTGCGCCACGTTGGGCCCCAACCTTATAATGTTTTGGTTTTTTTTTTTCATTTTTAGACCTTTTAAAAATTGAAACCCTGGAAAATACAAAAAAAAATATTTTCTGTTGCCATATTCCAACATCCATAACTTTGTATATTTTATATGTACGGTGTAAGGCTCTTATTATAGCAGGGAAAGTTGTAGATTTTGTGGGGGAATGTATAATATTTTCATTAATTTCATTCTTTTTTTTTTTTGGGGGGGGGGGATTAGATTTGTTTTTTGTTTTTTTTTTCTATTAAAGAATTCGCCATACAGAATAAATATTTGTGTATTTTTATACTTCAGGTATTTTTGGAGATGGGGATACCTAATTTGTTTATGTTGATTTTTGTTTATTTATATATGTAATCTCGTGAAAGGGGGGTGATTTAAACTTTTATATGGTCTTCAACATTGAAATTTCAATCTCTCTAGATCCCAAACCCCCTGAGAACCTGTGGTTAATCTTCAAAAAGCAGGTGGAAAAACAGAAACCTAGAAAGTGTGATAAACCCCAAGCACTGACTAGGCAATAAGTCTTCAGTCAGGATATGGCCCAGAAGATCATCTACTATGGCGAACTGTAGAACACCCACTGTAAATATTGAGACTTTGCATAAACTTGATGCATTTTTCAATTAAAGTATAAAAACTTATGGAATGCTTATAATTGTATTTCAATATACTGTAAACATCTGGCTAAAAGATCTAAAAAAATTTTTTTGCAAGAACAAAATTTTTTGTTAGTCTCACACACTTTTGACCATGACTGTAGATGTTAGATCTGAGTAGACTAAATGACCTTTGATGTTGTCATAACCGTGTGACCAGTGTCTTGCGTGAGAGAAGACAGGTTTCAAGCTGACTCCAATTTCATCTCTATGTTTTCTGGAAAATATTACAATGTCCTTATGAGCTCATTATAGAGATTTAATACTCATCAGTGCTGCCTGTTCTACAAAGCTCTGCACTACTTTATGCATTACACGAACAACCCTATACTGTATGTGTAACAATCACTGCTGTGCACTGCATGTTATATGCTGAACTACAGTGTTGGCCAAAAGTATTGGCACCCCTGCAATTCTGCCAGATAATACTCATTTTCCTCCAGAAAATGATTGCAAGCACAAACTCTTTGGTATTAATATCTTCATTTATTTTGCTTGCAATGAAAAAACACAAAAGAGAATGAAAAAAAAAAAGTCGTCATTGATCATTTTACACAAAACTCCAAAAATGGGCCAGACAAAAGTATCATCAAGTATCATCAAAAGTGGCACCCTCAGCCTAATACTTGGTAGCACAACCTTTAGACAAAATAACTGCAAACAACCGCTTCCGGTAACCATCAATGAGTTTCTTACAATGTTCTGCTGGAATTTTAGACCATTCTTCTTTGGCAAACTGCTCCAGGTCCCTGAGATTTGAAGGGTGCCTTCTCCAAACTGCCATCAAGAGATCTCTCCACAGGTGTTCTATGGGATTCAGTGCTGGACTCATTGCTGGCCACTTTACAAGTCTCCAGTGCTTTCTCTCAAACCATTTTCTAGTGCTTTTTGAAGTGTGTTTTGGGTCACTGTCCTGTTGGAAGACCCATGACCTCTGAGGGAGACCCAGCTTTCTCACACTGGGCCCTACGTTATGCTGCAAAATTTGTTGGTAGTCTTCAGACTTCATAATGCCATGTACACGGTCAAGCAGTCCAGTGCCAGAGGCAGCAAAGCAACCCCAAAACATCAGGGAACCTCCGCCATGTTTGACTGTAGGGACTGTGTCCTTTTCTTTGAAGCCTCTTTTTTTCCCTGTAAACTCTATGTTGATGCCTTTTCCCAAAAAGCTCTACTTTTGTCTCATCTGACCAGAGAACATTCTTCCAAAACGTTTTTGGCTTTCTCAGGTATGTTTTGGCAAACTCCAGCCTGGCTTTTTTATGTCTCTGGGTAAGAAGTGGGGTTTTCCTGGGTATCCTACCATACAGTCCCTTTTCATTCAGACGCCAACGGATAGTACGGGTCGACACTGTGCACGGTAGACACAGGAACATTCAGTTCTTTGGAGATGGACTTATAGCCTTGAGATTGCTCATGCTTCCTCACAATTTTGCTTCTCAATTCCTCAGACAGTTCTTTGGTCTTCTTTCTTTTCTCCATGCTCAATGTGGTACACACAAGGACACAGGACAGAGAGTCAACTTTAATCCATTTCAACTGGCTGCAAGTGTGATTTAGTTATTGCCACCACCTGTTAGGTGCCTCAGGTAAGTAACAGGTGCTGTTAATTACACAAATTAGAGAAGCATCACATGATTTTTCAAACAGTGCCAATACTTTTGTCCACCCCCTTTTTTTATGTTTGGTGTGGAATTATATCCGATTTGGCTTTTTGACAATTCTTTTTGTGGTTTTCCATTGAAGACAAATTAAATGAAGATAATAATACCAAAGAATTTGTGCTTGCAATCAATTTCTGGAAGAAAATGAGTATTATCTGACAGAATTGCAGGGGTGCCAATAATTTTGGCCAACACTGTGCTGCATGGATGATACACTAGTGTTTTTTGCATACTGTCTGAATTCTGTGCTCCCTCAATGATGTCAAGAAACCCCCATGTGCTGCAGCCAATCATTTGACTTTAGAGGTATCTGGTTATGTAATCTCTGCATTGGAGAGTCCCTAAGGGTTAGGACTGGAGGACTGGAGGGGATTACGGGATTTTTGCTGCTGTAATGACAGAGGTTGAAGCAGCGAGTAATACCTTATTTATTAGCTTAAGCCATTTCCTGTCTTTGTATATTTAAGGCTAAGGCCCCACGGGCTGTAATCGCAGCACTAAGGCGCTGCGGAAAGAACCACTGCGTGATCGCATTGCAGTTCTTTCCGCAGCGCTTTGAAGAGAAAGTTTTCCTCTGTGAACTTTCTCTTCCCATTATATCTACGGGAAAGCCGCCGGCGTTTCCGTAGATATAATTGACATGCTCCGATTTGCAAAGCCGCATGACATGGTATCAGGACATGATACTATGGGGTCAGTCTGAGGGGGATTCACACAGCGTGAGAAGCCATGGGAATTACGGTTGACCTTCAGACTAGTAGTGTGACAAATAAGAGTCACATGTAGAGGAGTAGTCCTGCAGCTGCATAAAATTCGTCAAGACTAAGCCTGTTGTATGTAACAGCCAGGAGGGGGTTGGTAGTTTGTCTTTTGCAAAAAAGGAAGACAAAGAATGGTGCTGCAGTCTACTCCAAAATGTGGGTTGAGCAAACCGTTTAGAGTTGCTCAAATATGGGAGTAGATCTAAGGGCATTGTGGGTGTAGGCTGAGAGAGCAAGGGTGAGCTTTTTGGAAAGCATGTCAGACGCCAGTTGTGCTATATAGGAGCTATTATTGGGGGTGGGTGCTTGAATGCCCCAGAGCGCCAGCCTTTTCAAGAGACCAGAGAGAGTGCTCAACTTATATGGTCAAATTGTCGCTGGCTCATTATAAGAATCCAGCGCTTTATCTGACCTCCTTTTACGGAGGACGTAGGTTTTTAAAAGGTTTTTGCGGCTTAGCCATGACACATAAGGTATCTCAAGATTAGTTAGTTTCTTCTGAACATCACGAAGCATGAGAGTATAGTTGAGGGAGAATAGGTTGGCAGGATCTCGAGAGATATGGATACCAAGGTACTTATTTATTTTAAATTTAGTTTTTATTGAGAAAAAAAATTTGAAATACAGGAAAGGAAAAAGAATGCAGGGAAAATAATAACACGCTACTACGACAGACCATAAATATAGCATGGAAGGAGTGACATTATACATATTAAACAGATATACAATACCAGTGTACAGTTGAAGAATAAGAACAACTGCACACCACATAAGTACGACTCTTTCCGTCGACAAATCAAGGTCGCTTCAACTGGATCTGGGAGGGAAAGGGGGAGGCAGGATGTGAGAAAAGAGTAAAATAATAACAACCGCAACAACATAATAGAAATAACACTTATCTACGTCCAACTCAGCTTCACAGCATATACAATTTAAATCTCGGTCAAGAGACTAAGGAGGTGCCCAGTGGTACAGTCACCACAAACTCAATTAAGAAAAGCTGCTATCAGGAAACTCCAGAGGAAGGAGGCAAAATCCGGGGTTGGGAGTCCCTTTCATTCCTTACATAAGAAAACTGTTAGGATCACATCTTCCATCTTGTATTCTGTCAGCCATTTTGTAAGCATTTTCTGTTCTAAGCTTCATAAGGATGTCTGTTTAGAGTCTAAGAGACCCCTTTAGGGGATAAGGCGTGTGGAATGTTAATGGTTGGGTTATAACTCCTTATCTATTTGTGGTCATCTTTGAGAGTGGGTGTAGAAACCGGTTCAAATAACCTGTTTGGTCGTTAGCCCCAAGGCCAGAGCGGACCAGTATGTGATCATTATCTCTCTTGCTGTGATATACATCTAGAATTAGTGTAAGATGTTGGTTTACACATAAATATCTTAAATTCTTCTTCATTCCATGAGAAAGGTCATCCCAGGTTGGAGTGTAATTATAAGATGCAGACCTTATCCAATAGTCATGTGCCACAGCTTATGTTATAACCAATCATGTCAAGTCCAACCTGCTTTTGTCTGTATAAATATTGACTCCCTGTAACAATAAATCAGAACTCACTTGATACACTATCAGCTGCCTGTGTGTGTGTGTGGTTCTCCAGGCCCAATGGGTGGTAGCCCATCTAGGCCTGTTAACTAATTATTTAATTTGGAGCTCTGCAACATACTCTGTGACAAGGACCCATTGATGTCCCCAACAAGACCAAAGGGTCCATTTGGTCTGAAATTTAGAAAAAGTGTGCCCTTTACTGGCCAGCATACGCTCCAGTATAAAAGCTAGGTTGACATGATGGAACAACTCGTTTACAGACAAACATAATGCTGATTTCCATTGTCGGGCAATAATGGACCTAGCTGCTAGGATTATTTAAACAGACATACAACCTGCGTACCCGTTGGAAAAGAGCCGGGATCCAAGAAACACAGCGCTAACCCTGGGGAGGGAGGAATAGGGAGACCAACAATGGAAGACATGAACTGGAACACTGCTATCCAAAACGCCTGAATTGGGGGACACTCCCACCACAAATGAATAAATGAGCCTACACGGCCGAAGCCCCGCCAGCATAGCTTTGAGGTAGAGTAATTCATATGAGCCAATTGAACAGGAGTCCTATTAATTTCAGAGTTGAGTAAGGAGATACACCTATAGCTTTGGGTCTTTCCCTTCTTTGGGAAATGGGAAGAATATGCAAATCTGTCTCCCAAGATGTAAACAGGGAGACAGTGCCTCTGTTATGCTGCCCTCTATAGCAAGCACCCTGAACAACATGCCCGACTTCCTAGAAGTCTTCACTACATGATGCGAGGTTATAACCAAATCAATTTCTCAGCTACGGACGGCACCGTTTCTATCTCTTTGGACTTCATCAGCGCAGCCTAGAGAGAATTGATTTGGTTTAAGTGAGAGGCTGAGAGACCAGATTGTGGGGATAACGTCTTTCCTTAGGGAGAGACCACCTTCTCAGGTGTGTGGAGACTTATACAGCCAAAGGCTAAAGGCTTCTGAGAAGTCGGGCATGTTGTTCAGGGTGCTTGCTATAGAGGGCAGCATAACAGAGGCACTGTCTCCCTGTTTACATCTTGGGAAAAAAACTTTGCAAGTCTTCAGTAGGTGATACCTTTTTTAATGGCTAACTCATAATGATGACAGAATATGACGTTTCGAAGCTTTCCTCTGAGCTTCTTCTTCAGATATAACTAAAAAACACTTTGTAGAGGCTGCATATTTATAACTGGACACAGGGCTAGAATTACAGGAGGGAGGGGGGAAGAGGCTTATTACTATATACTTATAACAACAAACAATCAATTGCCAGATCCCCCAGTTCTTATCTTAATGGCTGTCTTAATGATGTGTATAAAAAGACATAAACCCACGTGAGATGTTCATCCCATTGTCCAACGTCTGGAATAGGGTCATGGCCTTGTACTCATAAATCAGTCGCTGTTTCCTTGATTTAAAGTTCCCTTTTAAGATCAAGATTTTCATGTCATTGATGATGCTGTGGTGTTCCTGACAAAAATGATTTGGCACGGGAAGATCAGTTCTCTGTTGTTTGATTGTATGGCGATGTGAATTAATTCTCATTCTGAGTTTCTGACCAGTCTCTCCAACATACAGATTTTCAGTGGAACATTTGGTTGCAAATGATCAAATACACCACATTAGGTGTGTTACAGGTGAACGTACCTGGGATTTTATATTCCCTGTTAGAGTTTGGTATCTCTATCTTGTCAGTGGTCAGTATGTGGGGGCAGGTTTTGCACCTCTTCTGTCCACATGGGAATGTTCCTTTGTTAGTTGGAGGTGACAGAGAGCTGCTAATAATCATATTCCTGATAACCAAATCACCAGAGCCACCAGGATACCAAGATCGGAGTTATTAAAATACAATACCAAACAGGAGAACACTCGGGTACCCCTGGTTGTCACATACAACCCCCACCTGGAGACGCTGAGAGGAATCACACGCAAATTACATCCACTACTGCAAAAAGACAACCGTCTAAAATCCATATTTTCTGACCCTCCTCTCCTATGCTACAGACAGCCACCAAACCTCAGGAATATGATTATTAGCAGCTCTCTGTCACCTCCAACTGGACGAAATTTTGATTTGGATAATTACATAGACTGTTTCAGACACATGGTCAAATCCACTATACTGGATACAAATAAAGCACTGCCATCTAACATCACTGCCCAGGAAAGAAGGGCCATAAAATCTCTGAGAAATAATAACGACATCATCATTAAACCAGCGGACAAGGGTGGCGCTATAGTCATGATGAACACATCAGACTACATACAGGAGGCACACAGACAGCTGAATGACACACACTACTACTCCAAGTTGGATTCAGACCCCACAGTGGAGTACTCCAAAAAACTAAAAAAGGTTATCTCCGGCCTATCTGATGGAGCAATAAGCCTAAGCAGCCTCATACCAGCAAGCCCTAGGACAGGGACTTTTTATATGCTTCCAAAACTGCACAAACCTGGGAACCCAGGGAGACCGATCATCTCATGTGTTGGGACTCTCACTGAACAAATCTCTGGATGGGTGGAGGGCACTCTGAAACCCCTAGTGAAGGATACAGCCAGCTACCTACAGGATACTACAGACCTATTAAACAAACTATCCACTATAGGTCCCCTTCCAGATGGAACCATCCTGGCCACCATGGATGTAGAATCCCTGTACTCCAACATCCCACACCAGGACGGTATAAATGCCTGCCAGTTTTTCATGGAAAAGCGAGGTATGAACGCTGAATCGGTGGTGAAACTGACAAAATTCATCCTCACTCACAATTACTTCTCCTTTGGTGACTGCATCTATTTACAACGGACCGGCACCGCAATGGGGAGCAAAATGGCGCCACAGTACGCTAATCTCTTCATGGCCAAGCTGGAGAGTGACTTCCTCTCCACCTGCACCATTAGGCCTCGGGCCTACTATCGCTTCATTGATGATATCCTAATCATTTGGACCGGGTCTGAGGAACAGCTGAAAACCTTCCATGAACAGTTCAACCAGTTCCATCCCACCATCAACCTGACGCTCAATCACTCCTTCTCCGAAATAAACTTCCTGGATGCAGTCATCAAGATACAGGACAACAAAATTGAGACATCGCTGTATCGGAAACCAATTGACCGCCCTACGTACCTAAGATGGGATAGTTTTCATCCTAAACACATAAAGAACTCCATTGTATACAGCCAGGCCATCAGATACCATCGCATATGTTCAAACCCTGCAGATAGGGACGAACACCTTGGGGGCCTCAAAAACACATTCTTGAGGCAGGGTTACCATCCAAGAACAGTTGATAACCAAATCACCAGAGCCACCAGGATACCAAGATCGGAGTTATTAAAATACAATACCAAACAGGAGAACACTCGGGTACCCCTGGTTGTCACATACAACCCCCACCTGGAGACGCTGAGAGGAATCACACGCAAATTACATCCACTACTGCAAAAAGACAACCGTCTAAAATCCATATTTTCTGACCCCCCTCTCCTATGCTACAGACAGCCACCAAACCTCAGGAATATGATTATTAGCAGCTCTCTGTCACCTCCAACTAACAAAGGAACATTCCCATGTGGACAGAAGAGGTGCAAAACCTGCCCGCACATACTGACCACTGACAAGATAGAGATACCAAACTCTAACAGGGAATATAAAATCCCAGGTACGTTCACCTGTAACACACCTAATGTGGTGTATTTGATCATTTGCACCAAATGTTCCACTGAAAATCTGTATGTTGGAGAGACTGGTCAGAAACTCAGAATGAGAATTAATTCACATCGCCATACAATCAAACAACAGAGAACTGATCTTCCCGTGCCAAATCATTTTTGCCAGGAACACCACAGCATCATCAATGACATGAAAATCTTGATCTTAAAAGGGAACTTTAAATCAAGGAAACAGCGACTGATTTATGAGTACAAGGCCATGACCCTATTCCAGACGTTGGACAATGGGATGAACATCTCACGTGGGTTTATGTCTTTTTATACACATCATTAAGACAGCCATTAAGATAAGAACTGGGGGATCTGGCAATTGATTGTTTGTTGTTATAAGTATATAGTAATAAGCCTCTTCCCCCCTCCCTCCTGTAATTCTAGCCCTGTGTCCAGTTATAAATATGCAGCCTCTACAGAGTGTTTTTTAGTTATATCTGAAGAAGAAGCTCAGAGGAAAGCTTCGAAACGTCATATTCTGTCATCATTATGAGTTAGCCATTAAAAAAGGTATCACCTACTGAAGACTTGCAAAGTTTTTTTTGTTTTTTATATTTTATAACCACTGGCTAACACGGTACCAAAACAAACATTTTCCTTTTACATCTTGGGAGACAGATTTGCATATTCTTCACATGTTCCTTTGCAGTGGAGCAACTATGGCTGTATAAGTCTCCACACACCTGAGAAGGTGGTCTTTCCCTAAGGAAAGACGTTATCCCCACAATCCTTCTTTGGGAAGAATAGTAATAAAGGCTTCTAAATATTGAGAAGGGAATTTACATCCCTGTAGAAGGAAGCCAGAGTGAAGTGAAATGCGGCAGAAGAACTGATCTAAACGTCTTATAATACGTGATTGGTAGGCCGTCCAGCCCAGGGCTCTTACCTATCAGGATGCTAGACAAAACTGTAGATAATTCCTTGGTGGTGATATTGGTATAATCTATAAACCACCCACCATAACCATAAGTATTTTATAAGTGGTGACATCCTTATTCAATTCCACCTACAAGGATCCCATTTTTCATATCACTGACATACATACACACGTCACCTCTCTTCCTTTTAGTCCTGTCTTTGTGAAAGAGAGTAAAACCCGGAATACTAACAGCCCAGTTATGTGAGGAATATAGCCATGTCTCAACTCCACCAACTATATCGATGTTTTCTTTCTGGACCAGGGCCTCAAGTTCCCCCATGTATTACATGCAGATTTATTATGCTTTTTATTTCCTGTACAGTCGGACAGATACTGCATCTACATTCTGCACTCATGTGATTTACAGCTGAGCCAAGGAAAGTGAAAGTAAAAGCCAAAACCTCCCTGAAAGTTCTCTCCTCTATCTCCAGTGAATGAATATTGTCAGGTAAGGCACAAAGATTTTTAAGGTTTTGTATGTGCCCATAATGCTGTATCCAATAGTCTTTCATGCCTTCAGCAAGGAGGGATGTAAATATTTAGAAGGGGGATGTATTGTTAAGAAGGGAAAGTTCATTGGAGGTAATACTGTTAATCTATTAGTCTTACTGTATGACTCAGTTTTTCTATATGACTGTCTGTAAGCCTAGATGGATAGATAATACATGGCATAAAAATAGATGTGAGATAGATAGATAGATAGATAGATAGATAGATAGATAGATAGATCGATCGATCAAACACTGTGCAGCAAGTTACTAAACAATCCTTTTTATTATATTGCACCATTCAGCACTTTATTCTCATACATCGTTGATTTATTGCCACTATAAATCCATACAATATGTACAGATGGATACAATTGTGGAGATTTATTGAACTATTGCACCAGCTTTCTGGCATAAATAAAGTCACAAACCAGTGATCTTTGACTTTTTACTCCTTACTCCAAAACTTACTAACATTTTCTGAAGGTTTTCTGACCATTTCTGAAATCTAGGAGCTGGCATACATTTTATTCTAGTTGCAGGGATTACTAGAGGATTATTATTTATTATGAGGTGTACATCGTTTCATAGTTTAACTGAATCCTCCAGCAGCGCAGGGGATAAATGCTGATCTCAGGAATCTGCCCCAATGTATTTGCTTAAGCAGTCAGATGTTTAGAGGATATTCATCGATAATATGATAAGACACTTCAGTACATCTTATACCTAAACATGTGATGTGAATTCACAATATGAAAGTTTAACTGTTATCTCTACAGTAAATTTGAGGAGAAAAAGTTAGAAAATAAATTGCTTTAGGTTCGCAGCAAGGGTCCCTCTAAGTTTTGTAGCTAGTGAGTGGACTTGGGTGCTGTTTCTTCTAAAATGGACAATCCATCACAGTGGCAAATAAACATTGGTATATAATGGCAAATAAATGATCAGAAATAGCTAAGGTTTATGTTTACATCCCTGAGGTCTAAGGCAAAGAAGAAACTAATATCTCTAGTACCCTGGTGGTACAGGACAGTGATGGGGTTAATGTCTGCATCCATAGTTATCTAGGGCAGTGGATAAGTTATATATAGTCAGCATAATATAAGTTATTATAGTCAGCATCATTGGTGGCCTAGGGCAGAGGAAGGGTTATTGTTTGGATCCCTGAGAGCAGAGAGAGAGTTAATCCTACTAATATTATAAATGTGAAAGTTTGTATGTTTGGATGTTTGTGTATTTGGATGTTTGTGTGTTTGGATGTTTGTGTATTTGGATGTTTGTGTGTTTGGATGTTTGTGTGTCAATCATGCAAAAACGGCTGAACAGCTTTGGCTGAAATTTGGCACATAGATAGATAGGAACCCTGATTAAAATATAGGCTACTTTTTATCCCGGTAAATGACGTCACTACATGACTGTTAAGCACAAATTTACACACACACACTACGTTTGAGGACCTTTGATGACATCGCAGACCCTTCAGCCGTCCCATAGGATCAAGCTATGTGGTGGGGAGAGCTACACGCTAATTTGTGGGTGGAGCTAAACAGGAGGGAGACGGATAGTGTGAAAGCTGAAGACAATGGAGTCTCATAGAAGATCAGGAAACTACAGAACATGCAGGCTGTGTCTGGACAAGAGGAGAATATCGGCTGTAGAGTTTCAATAAGTAGGACGGGGAATCTGTTGTTCTGCCTCGGATGGGGGAGAGGGGAGAACTGTTGTACATATCAGCAACATCCCTTCAGCCATGTCTAACACAGAAGCTGCTCAGACACTCTCACACAACACAAGCCTGTATTCTAAATCAGCAGATGTAGCAGAGCTGAGGCAGCGTGCTAGCAGTTTGTGTGCGTAACACAGGGGCATGTGGTCTTCCGACTGTGCTGTGGGGGGGAAGGAGAAGGCAAAATGTGTCAAATTTCACCAGCAGCCATTCAGCCATGTCTACCACAGAATTGCCCGATGTCACCGAGCTGAGACAGCGCAGTACCGCAGCTTGCTCTGCTCTCCATACGGATGTGCATACGGCTGAGGCTGCTGTGCATATGCACAGATGTAGCAGAGCCGACGGATCACCATCAACCACATTTGGCTAATTATTATCGGCTCATCGCCAACAACAACCCGCAGATGAAGTCGAGGGCAGAAGCTAGTATTGAATGTTTGGTGTTCAGTAAGTTGCCTTACCAGGCTCCAGTGTGAGTGAGACTGAGACTTGTATGGACAGACATCTCCCCTTCACACAGATTGCTCACGGTGGTTCTTTCTTTCTACTATGTAGACTGCTCACATATCCCCATCTATCACAGACTGCTTCTAGACATGCTCCCTCTCCTGACACAGACTACCCCTATTTGTAACTAACTAGTCCCCATGCACCTTCTGTAACAGACGTCTATCCATGCACCTCATCTTCTCGCATAGACTACATTAACGGACTACATTCTCTCTCACAGACTGCTTCCATTGCCTCACTTGTTACACAGACATAGAGCTAGCGTCAACACCTGGCATACTCCTGTAGTAGCCCACTCGACTTCCAGGCGCTGACTGCGGCTGCTGCTGTTTTTTTGTTTTTGTTTTACATAGGCTGTTACCTGCTGGAGTTGTTCCAGCAGGTAATGGGCCCTATTTACTTACCTATCCCCACTCCTTTGCTTCCACTTCGGCCTTCCAGAAGGGTCTGGCCTTCCCATATCATGTTGCTGAGACTGACAGTGATGTGATATGTGAGACATGAAGCTTCCTGGAGGGCTGAAGCGAAGGCGTCCGTGGCCAGGAATGGGGATCAGTAAATAGGGCCTGCAGCAAGAGTATTTGTTGGTTGAACCCTGTGAGATTCATTTCGTGAGGTTCACCTGGCAGTTCCATTCAGACCGCATACGTCTGAACCAAAACTGCTATAATTATTAATTATACTCAGGGGGCTCTTTAGACCCCAGTGTATAATGATTGGAGGCCCCAGGGAGGTGAGAAAACATAAAAACCTGTATTACTTACCTCTCCTGGGCTTCAGCACAGTTCCCACGAGGGTTAGGTTGCGGCACAACATATGTCTGTGACCTCATTGAGGAGGGCCGAAAGCTTAGTAAGGAGTTGTGCCGGAGCCCAGGAGAGGTAAGTAACAGTGTTTTTTCATGTTTAATCAACTCCCCTGGGCTTCTGATCATTATACTCTGGGGTCTGAAAAGGATAGGATATAGGATAGGTCATCAGGATGAGATCAGTCAGGGTGCTACCAAGATGATTGGGTTGGGGTCTGGGTATCCCCGACTCGTCTGATGCTAATAATCCATCCCCTGGATAGCTCATCATTATCAAATACCTTCAGATTTTAGACAACCACTTTACGCTACGTTGCTATGAAAAATGTCATTGATATATGTATGTTTTATTGGGGCATAGCTATAAGAAGGCTATAGTAACAGTTACACCTAGGCCTGCGGTACAGATAAAACACCAGTGTCATAAATGGTACATGGTAGATGATGGACCCTATTACAGAAATCTCACTAGGAACCAGGATGCACTGTTATGGTGATACACAGTTAAGTCTATTTCTATGTATTAAAGGGGTTTTCTGGGCAAAAAAAAAAAAATCTTTCTTTTTTTTTAAAGGTCTATTAGTGCTATTAATGAGTTAATAAGGGCACCCAAATACCTTTAGCAGTGTTTTGAGTGATTTCTGGGTTTCTCTGGGAGCACTTAGCATCTTCTGTATTTGTTTACGACAGTGTAGATTCCTGCTGCCTTACCTAATACAATGCATTATGGTAGTTGTAGGCTTTTACACTTTCTCCCTCTCTAACACCCCCTCCCTGTCTTCCTAGCCATACTGCCCACTACTAGCCCTTCCCAACTAACTCAGCACACCCCCATATCCGATAATACTTACCTGTCTTCTTCCTGTCCAGAATTCCTTCTGTGGGGAACGGCTCCTCCTCTTCTTTGATTCTGCAGCAACCCCAGTATTGTGCTGTAACCTTCACCATCTTTACTTTTTTTTCTATGTAGATTGTGAGCTCACAGTGTACATTTTTTCCCCTATCAGTATGTCTGTTTGGAATATGGGATGGAAATCCATGCAAACACGGGGAGAACATACAAACTCTTGCAGGTGTTTTTTTATGCCCTTGGTGGGATTTGAAAACCAGGACCCAGCGCTGCAAGGCTGCAGTGCTAAACACTGAGCCACCGTGTGGCCCCTACTGTCACCATTTTTACTGTGCAGGTGTGGGTGGCTCCTTTGGGCTCCCACGCTTGTACAACAGAGATTAAGTGTTGACTAGAGCACAAAGACGAGACTCCGGCTCTTTTGTGCATGCACAGGCAGATGTCACAAAGATGGAGGAGCTGTTCCCCGCAGGAGGAAATCTGGAAGGAAGTGAGGTAAATATAATGGGGTATGGGGGGGGGGGTTGTAGTAGTGAACGGATCATCAGCGGGTAATCAGAAAATGTCCCTGGTTTAGTAACTATACATTTTTGATAAATTATGAAATTTAGAAAGTAGGTGAGGGTGTTTAGATTAGTGTAGGGATTTCTATTTACCTCGGACAATCCCTTAAAGTAGCTAGGAAATTGCTTGAAAAAATATATTTCTGGCTTGATCTGAGTTTTCTCTCTGTTACTCCCTTCTGATTTTAGTGGCTAAGGCTGTATACAGTAAAATATGTAGTGCAGAGTGAATTTTTACTTTACTCTTCTTTTTTTTTTTTTAAAGTAGGTCAAAATAATCCTGTAAAAAGCCACAAATGTGCAGTTCTTGTAACTGTGTCAGCCACAGCAGTCCCAGTGAAGGGTAATTTTACATTGTTGAAATCTAATTTGAAACCTTGTGACTCAGTAGTCATTCTGAAAATGCATGTGAGCAGATCCTACATGTATGAATCAATCCATTACACAATTAGAGACCCTCCACAGTTTCATTATTATGGTAAGCAGTGTCCATATTTCCTGGTGTAGTCACTGAAGTATGTTACTGTTTATAGGCTTTTATATGTTCACTTCCAGACTATCGTTCAGGGTAAATGGGCCTTAAAGGGGTTGTATTACCAGGAAATAACTTTATAAATTGGTTGCCAGTAAAACCAGCTGTTTGCTAGGAGTCCAATGCTTGATCATTTACGCTGTGGTATCTATGCAGCGGTGCTTGAAAGTGTGTGAACCCTTCAGAATGTCCTGTATTTCTACATAAATTTGACCCAGATTTTCAAAAGTCCTAAAAGTATTTAAAGAGAACCAAATCAAACAAATGAGTCAAAAATATTAGATCATTAAAGGGGTTTTCCAGGATAATTCAATATTTTTAAGCTAAGTTCCCCATTCCCCCTCCAAGTTTGTAATATATCTTTATTAAACATATTGTATATTTTGTCACGTGACCTACATATATTATATTTTTAACCCTTCCACTGAAGTAAAGGGTCCTTGGTATAATCCATAGCCTGACCAGTTACATCTGTCTAAAGGCCCCCCCCCCCCAGCTCCTTTGTACTTACCTTTTCCTGTGGACCTGGGCAGATGTGTCATCACTGCAAAGCCCGCCTTTCCTCTTCCGTTTGCCGACCCCCCATGAACGAGCAATAGTCCCAGAACATCGGCATGTACAGTGCACACTATTCTCCCCGGGCTTCTCTACCTTCCAGACTGGAGCAGAAGTGTAGAACCACCATTACTACATGCTGGCATGAGAGGGGAGGCTGGAGAGATGCCCACCTGTGCAATCAGGAGTGAAAAAAGTTTGCGCAGCCCGCATTCTCTTTCAGCTGAGATTGTCTGAAAAGAAGGGAAAAGGGGATGGGGAATGTGCAAGAGAGGGAGCGGGAGTGTGTGAGAAAGGAAGGAGGAGAGGGAGTGAGAGGGAGAGGTGGAATGAGGCATCATTGAACTTGTTGGGTTAGTTCACACGGCGTTCCGTGTGTGCACATTCTGTCGCGGCTGCCGCTACGGGATGCTGGTGCAGTGCACCAGCATCCCATCACAGCTTTCTGCTCTGGATTAGGCCCAAATGAATGGGCCTAGTCCGGAGGGTGGTGTTGTGAAGCAGACGCTTGAAAAAGGGCAGCTCACTTCTTTTTTCAGTGAGTGGGAACAAACAGCTCGCGGAAAAAGGAAATGACAGGCTCCCATTGATTTTTAGCAGGATTTTTACGCAGATTCCGCGTCAAAATCTTGTTCATTTTGCCCCATGTGAACTAGCCCGTAGGACTCACACAACAGGAAGACAGGGACATAAACAAATGCAGAAGATGCAAGGAACTCTCAAAGAACCTCAGAAATCACTCAAAACATTGCTAAAGGGATTTGGTCGCACTTATTAACTTCGGAAAACCCATTTAACTATTAGGTCATTTATTTATAGATTTTCAATATCACATCTGTGAGTGACAGTAGCATGTGACCCTTTGCTTTCAGTATCTGGTGTAGCCCCCCTTGTGCAGCAATAACTGCATCTAAATGTATCCAGATTAATCCTGCACATTAGCTTAGAGCAGGGGTGGGCAATTAATTTTCCCATGGGGCCGCATAAGAAATTGAAACTATGCTAGAGGGCCGCGCCATGGCAAATTTAGCTCCACCCACTTCTACGTTGACTCCGCCCATTCCCAATCATCTTTCCATGTGCCCCCACAAAGTATAATCCTCCTACAGTCACCCGTACACTATATGCCCCCACATTGTAATGTTCCCTTCCAACTGCCCCACAGTATTAAGTCCCTCTCCTGGTGCCCCAGTTTAAACTGGTGGAAACTAGAGGGGGACATGAAGCTGGGACAGCTGGAGGGGGACATTAAACAGTGGGGGTAGTTGGAGGGGGGCAATAAATTGACAGCTGGAGTGGGACATGAAACTGGGGGCAACTAGAGGGGGACATTAAAATCAGGAAGCTGGAAGCAGACATTAAACCGTAGGGGTAGCTGGAGGGTGACATTAAACTGGGGGCAACTAGAGGCAGACAGGTCCCCCTACACCTACCTCCATGGTTTAATGCCCCCTCCAGTTGTCCCCATTTTAATGTCCCCCCCCAGTTTAAGTGCCCTCTTCATCTACCCCCAGTTTCATGTCCCCCCTCCATGTCTCCCTCAGTTTCATATCTCCCTTCATTTTCCCCATTTCATGTCCTCCCTCCATCTCTCCCCCAGTTTCATGTCCCCCCCTCCATCTGCCATCTCTGCCCTAGTATAACATTCCCCTTCCATCTCTGCCCCTAGGTTACTGAGACACACACACAGATAGACAGACAGACAGACACATATAGACAGACACATATAGACAGACAGACACATATACACAGACAGACACATATACACAGACAGACAGACACATATACACAGACAGATAGACACATATAGACAAACAGACACACATATAGACACACATACAGACAGACACATATAGACACACATACAGACACACACACTCCCCCCTGCAGCTTACATTCCCCAGTACCTTATGACACACACCACGTGTCTCCATCTTCCTGCACTGTCCTGCTCCCCCCCCCCCCTAGTCAAGCTGTGCGGGCCGGACTGAATCAGTCAGAGGTCTGGATATGGCCCGGGGGCCGGACTTTGCCCAGGTCTGGCTTAGAGGTAGGTTAGCCCATTCCTCCATACATAACAGCTTCAACAACATTTCTATTTGGTTAAGTTCAGAGCTTTAACATGGTCATCCCGAAACCTTAATTTTATTGTTCTTTAACAGTTATTATGTAGAATTGCTTGTGTATTTAGGATTGTTGTCTTTTTTCATGACCCATGTTCTCTTGAGATTCATCTCCTAGACAGACATTGTGACATTTTTCTTTAGCATTTGCTGGAATAATTCAGAATACATTGTTCCATCAATGAAGGCAAGCCATCCGGCCCATATGTAGCAAAACAGGCCGAAGCATGAAACTACCTGGCTAGAACGTAGTGTTTTTCTCCATCCAAACATAACACTTCTCATTTAAACCATCTGTCCACAAAACATTATTCCAATAGCCTTCTGCCTTGTCCAGGTGATCTTTAGCAAACTGCAGATGGGCAGCAATGTTTTATTTGGGGAGCAACAGCTTTCTTCTTGTAATACTACGCATTCAATTGTTGTTCAGTATCCTCATGATGGTGGACTCATGAACTTTAACCAGTGGCATATTTAGGAGTGGCTGGTCCCTGCACACAGTATTATGCCCCATAATGGCCCCTGCACATACTATTATGGCCCATTGTGGGCCACCCATGATCAATTATTATACTCTGGGTTATAATCATCATAGACTCCTTGTGCAGCAATAACTGCATCTAAATGTATCCAAATTAAGCCTGCACATTACTTTAGAGCAGGGGTGCTCACACTTTTTCAGCATATGAGCTACTTTATAAACTGACCAAGGGATAAGATCTACTACCCACTTCTTGTGGGCATGCCCAGGGGCAGGCCCAGGGCGGTGCCTGTGGGAGGGGCGGAGCGTGAGAGCAGGAGACAGCTCTCCGGTGTCTGCTTGTTCACAGCGCAAGCTGAGAATCATCTCTGGACACTGGCAGGCCGGGGCCTTGCACTCGTTCACAGTCAGGGCTGCGGCGGCCCCGCCTGCAAGTGTCCAGAGATGACTCTTAGCCTGCGCTGTAAACAAGCAGCACCCCGGCTCCCTTCATCCCTAAGAGCGGGGAACGCGTCACCCCCCAGAGTTGCTGCTGCCCGGCCTTCAAGTGTCTGGAGTGCTTGTTCACAGCGCAGGCTGAGAGTCATCTCCGGACACTTGCAGGCGAGGCCGCCGCAGCCCTGACTGCGAACGAGTACAAGGCCCCGGACTGCCAGTGTCCAGAGATGATTCTCAGCCTGCGCTGTCAACAAGCAGCCACCGGGGATCCCTGGCTGCATCCCGCGATTGACCCATACGTCCTTTGCGATCGAACGGTAGATCGCGATCGACGTATTGGGCACCCCTGGTTTAGAGGTATGTTAGCCCATTCCTCCATACAAAACAGCTTCAACAACATTTCTGTTTGGTTAAGTGAAACACACATTGGGCGTTCCGGTCTTTGGTAGACATATTCATTATTATTTTTGCAATATATTGTGTTCAAAGTCTTTCATTTGTTAATCTTTGTCTCATGCCTTACTTGTAATGTCTTTTCAGCCTTGCACTCACCTCATTATTTAGCTACCATGCTTCCACTTGTGTATATGGCTACATGTGTGTATTCTCTTATGCACCTACACTGAGTTCTATCTCTATTTAGGGGTATTGCTACTATATTTTTTATTTTTTATTTTTGTGCATATACTTTTCAGCTAGCTGACACATTATTATTATAATATTATTGTTTTATACACTTTGTTACACTTTTGCATGTTTATATTTTACTGTCTATTGTTGCCTGCCACTCACCGCATTTTGTGGTGTGTTGGTCCTCCTATATTTAGCCAGTATTTTTGATATTTATATGAACTACAATTTTGGTGTTTTTTGTTTTTTAACTTGATTATTAATAAATACAGTATTTTTATGGTGACCCAGTCTTTTTACAATTTTTCCTTAATGTACTGCGCATGCTTGCGTAAGCGGCCACAAAAAAAATGGCCGCCAGCATTTGCACTCTGCTCTGCCTGCGGCCCGATTCGACTGTGCAGGCGTACAAGTATGACCCAGAGCGCCGTAAGAAGAAAATGAAGAGGCCGTTGCTGACGAAGATGTAGGCGGCACTGGAGAGTTCTCTCGCAGCATTGGGGACGCCCCCAGTGCTGTTTGAGCGCTGGGGCCCGCCCCCAGTGCTGCGAGAGAACTCATTTGCATACCGATTAAAAATGGATTTTTAACCAAACGGCAGGGTGAAGAAGAATAGCCTTTTCTTAAGGCTATTCCAACGTGTCAACTAGAAAAAAAAAGGTTTTAATGGTAGAATCCCTTTAAATGGAGTAATTCTAAGTAATACTTAGCCAATAACTAGCACATAGGTGTGGAGAAAAGGAAATAGGATGAATAATTTTGTTGAGAACTGCTTGCACGTATGAGTAAATCTGCTATGATCTGACTCCTGATCATAGATGAGTAACAGCAATTGCAATTCAAAGGAACTAACCTATTAGTTGTAAACAATGTCGCCTCATTAGTCATGTATGGGGTTACTGTGTGTCTTTTCTGTTTTGCTTGCAAAAGATTTAATGGTGGGGGAGGGGGGCAAAAATAAAAACTCCTGAGCTATTAAACATATTAGAAGGAAGCTCTTGGAAATTCCCTTCACAGCCATTATAGACTTGTTTACTGGCAGATGAAGAGCTAAATACATTTCAGCTGTAAGCCATCATTTCATAGTGAAAAGCACTGTGTAAAGTTACATTTGGTTAACCCCTGCTTGTGGACCCGAAAAACGGAACTGCCATCCCCTTAAATAGCTTTTACCTGCAGAAAGAGTATAATGGGGTTCACCAAGTTTCCGCCTGAATCATCAGACTTTTCTCTCTGGAATGGTGGCCCAGGGTCCCTGAACGGTCACAGAACGCAGTTTACTGGTCTCCTTCTATGTGCCTCCTATTATTATATATTTTCAATTATTATAGGTTTGTCATAGTTATGACCTTTGAATAAAAATTAACATGAGACCAAATTAATTGAGTAATTGCAGGTGCAGGTTCTGAATTATTACTGAATGTTTTTACCTCCTTAGTTTTCGGTTTTAGTCCTTATTAACTGAGCAAGTTTTTGCATTTTTGCTCCCTTACATAATGGAAGCTATAACTTTTTTATTCTAATGTTAGTGTAACTATATGAGGGCTTGTTTTTTGCAAGACAAGTGGTAGAGTTTAATAGCACCATTGTGGGGTACATATATCACATGGAGTAACTTTTATTAAAGGGATTCTATAATTAAAAAAACATTTTTTAAACTAAAACCACGTAAGAATAGCCTTTAGAAACGCTATTCATCTCTTACCTTACCTTGCAGGTCCACACCGCATTTTCGAATTTTTCTTCTTTTCTCCATTATGCTAATTGTGCTCCATTGTGCTAATTGTGTCATCCATTCCAGTGCTGCCTGTCTTCTGCTCCTGACATGTCTCCTCCTCTACTTACATGAGACTACCACAAAATGGTGACGAAATATGCACATTCGGCTGTTCTGTCGGCCATTTTGTGGTGGTCTTGTGTAATATTCTAAATGTATTCTCTGGGTTGATATGATTACATACCAAATTTTCATATTTTTTAAAAATAAATTTTGCTAAGTGAATACCCATTTTCTAATAAAAAAAAAAAAAACTTATTTGCATCGCCACTTTTCTGTTAATAACTTTATATTTTTTTAATTATATTTATACATTTTATGATCTTTGCCAACGGAATGTGTGGGAGAGCTTTTGTTTATTGTAGGAAGATCAGATGTTTTAATTGATGCCATTTGGGGGGAGCATAACACTTGTTTGTTTGTTTTTTTTAAATGTAGATTGTGAGCCCCACATATAGCTCACAACATACCTTTTTTTTTTCCTATCAGTATGTCTATTTTGGAATATGGGATGGAAATCCACGCAAACACAGGGAGAACATACAAACTCCTTGTAGATGTTTTTTTGCCCTTGGTGGGATTTGAACACCAGGACTCCAGTGCTACAAGGCTGCAGTGCTAACTACTGAGCCACTGTGTGGCCCCAGCATAACTCTTGTTGATCGGTTTTCATAAACTTTTTTTTGGTGGCCAGCACACAAAAAAAAAAAAGGCAATTCTGGCATTTTCTTTAGATTTTTTTTTTTCTGCTGTTTACCAAGCTGGGAAATAACATTATGGTATTAGGCTGGGGGGCCCCACGTGGCATAAACGCAGCGTTTTACAGTCTAGCAAATCCCACTCATACATAGCAGAAAATATGTGCAGCAGAAATGCTGCAATTTTCAAAACCGTTGCGTTTTTGGAAATCGTAGCATGCCAATTATACCTACGGAAACACTGACAGTTTTACTATAAATATAATAGAAGCAGAAGGTCTGCAGAGGACACCTGTACAGATTTTATGTGAAAAGGACTGCAGATGAAACCACAATAATTTCCGCCACAATAATCTCCACCTCATTTTTTTGCTGCAGCGTGCTATGTAGGGCCTTAGCTTTAGGCTGGTTGCTGACAATCATGCTGCAACCGACCTGCTGTGAATTAAAATCGTGGGCTACACACGGGGGACATGGGGATGTCCCCATGTGCCACCCATGCACGCACCATCCTTTCATTAAATGAATAGCAGCCACGGAAGCACGGGGACAAAATAGGACAGGAATAGGACCTGTTCTATATTAAGGGCCCAGACTGCTTGGCCTGCACACAGGACCATGAAATTCACGGTTGTGTGTATGGACTCATAGAAAAGAATGTGCCAGTGTGTTATCCATGAAATACACGGATAGCACACTGACTCACACCACGGTCATCTCCAAGGGGCCTTACTGCTCAGGGAAACAACTAATTTGTGTGTTTTTATATTTTAACATAACATTTTGGGATGGCGGATTAATGTTTTATTATATTTTAACTTTCAACTTGCAATCTTATGTAGTGCAATGTATTATGCCATCAGTGCAGTAAGCCAAACATCTAGCACAGGCATGTATTGAAGGTAGACCTGGAGGCCTTTCATGGGCCACTAAGCATTGGCACCCATGAAATCACAATCATGGGGTGCTGTTGTCAGTACATACTAGTAGCACCCCATCATAGTGATTTCAGGGGTGCTGATGTTTAGTGGTGAGAGCCTCTTCCTTCTAAAGTCATTTAGATGCCACGGTCGCTGTTGACCTCAGCATCTAAAAGGGGTAATGCTGCTGCATGTATGTTTTTTTTTAATCCTGTCACTACCTGTAGATGTGTCTGTACTTGTGTGTGTGTGTGTGTGGGGGGGGTAGTGAGATAAGGAGCGAGGAGACGCCCTTGTACTAGAATCACAGGGGTCATTCAAAATAGCTTTATACGTCTTAATGCTGAATTGGCTCAGTAATTAGGAAATAAAAAGGCTGCACAGTGGCCGAAAGTGGTTAAGGGAATGTTTTATTGACAAAAGATTTTTTACCAACTAATAATCAGACACAACTATCTTTTAGACAATGACTATTGTTTGGCTAAAATTATTACTTTTAAAATTGACACCTGACAAACATTTGTTATGATTGAAATTGAGTCTGATGTGTATTGGACACCTTCCGTGGGCAAACCCAACTTCAATCATTTCTTAAACCAACAGATTGGAACTGTATATGTCTACTGAGGTTTGTTGGTCCAGATAAAGCATGGTGGGTACCCAGCTTTTCCTCTTTATACTTTTGGATAGTCAGATAATTCTAGGTAAGTGAATATTCAAATATTTTCCTCATTGTTTTATTATATTATGTTTTATTATATTACAGTTCTCCACTATTTGTTCTGTTGTTAAACACAGCATGTGAATAGTCTAAAAGTCACAGTTTACTTTATCACATTTTGATAACAGTATAAAAATACAAGAACATCTATAACCACATTGAACCATTTGAACTAAGAAAACCACTGTTATATCTATGATATATATATATATATATATATATATATATATATATATATATATATATATATATATGTATGCTATGAAAGTGTGAACTGGGAGGTTTGTCTGTAGTGACCATCACTGTTGTTGAAACAAGAGTCCAATGGAAATGTTGCTGTTCATGAACAATTTCTCTTTATAGAAATATAGGGCCATTACATAAACCTCCATTGGCTTTCCATAGCTTCTAGTATTCTTTTAATGAGTGTGCCTGTCTTGTGGATAGATTAAACACGTGTCCATAGAAATCTTCTTTGCTTTAAGGGGTGTTTGGGCTAAAAGCCTACTTCTGCCTCCATTCTCGGAGAACTGCTGATCAATAGTGCCCGCACTGATTTCAGATTGCTGATCTATTGAAAACCACTTTAGGCTAAGGCCCCATGGGATGTCCCGCAGTGCAAAGCATCAGCGCTTTAGACAGAAAGTTTGCACAGTTTTCCTCCACAGACTATCTGTTACAATTATATCTATGGGGAAAGCGCCGATGTTTCCGTAGATATAATTAACATGCTGCGATTTCCAAAACCGCGCCGGTTTTACCACAAAGTGGGCATGGAATCCCATCCACTTACTGTAAAAGCCATGATTTTTCCCGCGGCGTTTCCATCCCATTGGGCCACGGACTTAAGGTAAAGGCCCCACAAAGTGAAGCACAGCAACAAAAAAAAACAAAAACACCGTGGGAAAAAATGCAGGGGAATCACATTGCATTGTTTTTCATTGCATTTTCACAGAGCTTTCCTCTGCAAAATGTCTGCCCCTATAATTGACATGCTGTGATTTTCAGAAATGCGGGCATTTTGAATACACAGATTTTCAGCGGATGATTTTTTTTTTTGCAATGTGTGGGCTCCAACCCTATGTAAACATTATACTGCACAGCTGTTTCCTTTTCTGTGCGGTCATTGATGCATCGCAGTTTTTCTTTTTTACATTATAACTAATATAGACGGCTAATCATTACAAGGATAAAATTATTTCTTCTTTTTTTTTTAATCAATTTAGCATTATTTGTAGTGACAGCTCCAAAATCAATTTACACTGCACAATATGGAGACACGGTAGAAATGATATGTAATTTTCCAGTTCCAAAAGAAGATGACCTAAGAAAACTTAAAGTGTCCTGGAAACATGTTCAAATAAATCAAGCAGAAGCAAGACAAGTAACAATATTTAGCAATGGGAGAGAAGATGTTTTAAACCAGGAGAAGACATATAAAGGGAGAGCAAGTCTGGTAATCCAAGAACTGAAAAATGGAGCGGCCATTCTGAATATTACAGAAGTGAAGCTCTCTGATGCAGGAACATATTTATGTCTTTTACAACTTGGTGGATCGGATTACCAAGAGATAACACTTAATGTCCAAGGTTAGTTGTCCAAGGTTATTGGCTATGCTCCTACTACCACTACTACTACTACCAGTGAAGGACAGGGCTGAAATAGATTTGCTCCTACAGTATTTAAGGAGGACCTTTCATGTCCTTGGGCACATGCAGTATTATATCCCGATAGAAAGCCAACAGTGAGCTGAATTCAGAGCACTATCGACTGACAGTCTGTGAGCAACATCTCTCCTGACAGTAGAGTCTATAGCGCTGTACTGTGACAGGGAGCGTTCCTTACCCACCAGTAATGACGCTGAGCGGTGAGGAACGCCCTCTAGAGCTAGTCTATGAACTAGTACTATTATTTAAAGGTCCTCTTTAAATATTAAGGAATGGAGCTTGCACCTCTGGTCCTATTACTAAAATAAGAGCAGCACCTCCTATATAATGCACACAGCACAACCACTAATAAAATATAAATATCATCTTTAGAGGAAATATGGCGTAACACGTGTTGGGATCAGACCCCATGTTTTACTGTTTATATATTTCCGTTTATGAATTGGTATATAGTCCTGGTTCTACAATTGATGTTCATTTATTTATATATCAGTATAAAAACCAACCTTTTAATTGAGGCAAATGACAGTCTTGGACTTTAACACCCATGGTTTATCACTGTGTCCATCTAGTCTTACTCTTATATTATTACCATTATTATACATGTGTTTATTCCAGGCATGCTTATATTGACTTACTGTAGATTTCCCAAGTACATCTGCTAGAAGATTGTTCTTACCCTCAACTAATCTTTCAGTGAAATAATATTTGCTTATTACTATTGACATTCCTTCTGATAGGATCTCAAGGATCAGTGGAGGTTTAATCGTACATTCAGTCAATGGCACAAGCTGCAGTCCCAGATACAACCACTTATACAGAAAAGCAATTGTGTTCTTGTAAACAATGAAGCAAATACAAGATGAATGTGAACACCACATTTTGTAGCAGAATTTGGCACTGATTTTACGGCTGATTTAGCCATGAAGCCCACAACTTGATCTACTTTCGCCATGGGAGGCTGGATGGGCAGAAATGGGAAAGAAATTAGAAGTGGAAGTGTTCCTCAAGTTCCTCTTCTATTTCTGCAGTGTGAACATACCCTGACTGTGCTGATCAGCAGAGGTGCTAGAGGCGGATCCCCACCAAACATTGATGGCCTATACTAAGCATAGGAGATCAATATTAATGTCCTGAAAGATGTGCTCAGCATGTAAAGTTTTGAAAATTTGTATAAATATAATATCCATATTGATTCCTCACACTTATTGGGGTTATTAAATGGGTCCCTTCATTCCAGTTCATATTCCAGAGATTATAAATTCTGGTCATTTGATGGCTCCATAATAGTATGGCTCATAATAAGAAAGAGTAAAGTAATCTAGATAAATTATCACAGGGCCAGACGGCTAAAACTTACCATTGAACTCTCTCTAACCACCCTGGCATCCATACGAAAATATGATGAGGTATAATGCTCATCCTCTGGAAGTAAATAGCATAGGTTCCCAACATCTTGTCAAGCTCCTGTAAACAAATAACATTAGGCACACTGAAAAAAACAAAAACATTTTATTATACAATTAATATTGTTATACATTTATATTAAAATATGGAAAGACTTGAAATTTAATAGCTATGACAACATTTGTTAAACTAGGAAAATTTACTTATGTAGTACATAGCATATATAGTAATACTTAGAACAAGTCATGCCCAATACTTGCTAAGTACCATTGTGTTGAGCAACATGATTTATAGCCATATCGTTACTTTGCACATAATGTATATTTATATTAATATTATATTTATATTAATTTTGATTTTTATAATTATTTTTCTTTGCAGCATCTTACAGTAGAATTGTGACTTACTCTAATGTATCAGAAGAACATGACATATCTTTGACATGTGAGTCAGTAGGTTTTCCTGAGGCAGAGGTATATTGGAAAAAGGATGGAGTTAATGTAAGTTCATCAGTAAATACTTCCCAGACTCGAACTACAGATGGATTGTATAAAGTAATAAGCACCCTCAAAGGCGTAGATGTAAATCACTACTACCAATGTGAGTTTTGGAACAAAGCACTGAATGAGATGACAGAAGCTTCGCTGAAACATTCAGGTACTTTCTGACAATATATTCATTTACTATAAGCAGAGCTAAAGGGCAATCTAATGCTGGCAATATAATATTTTCTTTAGAACATATACTACACTATCTGTACATTAGGTAAACGTAACTCTTGCATATTCATAGAACGATAAGATTGTCTTGTTTCATGGATACAAACCTCTGGGTGAACACTGTACATGGTTGTGTAAGATTTCTTTTGAGGATCATCCTAATTCATCTTTCATACAAAAGGAACCAAAAAATAAACTGACATGAGAATGTCAAACAAATACCCATGTACTTGCTTGGGGAAATAAATAGGAATGAAAAAAGTAAGTAAAAGTCCTGAGGAATCAGATTCTATTGCATGTCTTTATTTCTGGTGATATATTACTGTACAGCCTGGATTCATATTGACAGTTGTCACATACGGACCGTCCTAGCACATGACATGGGATCAGCTTTCATGGCTAAATTCACCACAGTCACTTACCCTTACACTCACCCTTCACTGTGGCTATAAAGTGAGTGTAAATCACACCCCAACACAGTTCACACCCCCAGATATACACTGCCACCACCTATCGCATTCAGGATTGATAGGAATCCAGTATGCACCGTCAGCAGTGAGATGGCAAATACACTTTTAAAACGCAATTAATCCATCAAGCATACTGGTTCTGGTACCTGAACCACTCCAGGCTCACTGGTACCATCTCCCTTCTCAGCCTGAGTAGAGATGCATCAAATGCTCACACTGAGCCCCAAACACCTAGCTACCTCCTCACCTCCTCCCTGCTCTAAGTGACCTTCCCGAATACTGACATCTCCCATATCCACACTCAGAACCACAGAGGCTTGAAACATAGGTCCAGAGACCCCATTCTGGCAGCCTTTCAAGTTCTTTCCAGCGCTAGCTACTAGCCTCTTTGCAAGTATGACTCAAAACAAGCATTGAGGTAGTCCATGTAGAACTGGTGTATTACTGGGAGAGGTCTTCATTTTTTTCTAATTCTGTCACAAGGTTAAAGGGATCCTATTAGAGATGAGCGAGTAGTATTTAATCGAGTAGGTAGTTGATCGAATACTACGGTATTCGAAATACTCGTACTCAATCGAGTACCACTCACTATTCGAATGGAAAAGTTCGATGCAGAACAGCATTGATTGGCCGAATGCTATACAGTCAGCCAATCAACGCTGGTTCTTCTCTACCTTTAGAAGTCTTCTCCGTGCAGCTTCCCCGCGGCATCTTCCGGCTCTGAATTCACTCTGCCAGGCATCAGGCCTGGGCAGAGCCGACTGCGCATGCCCGCGCTACAAGAAAATGGCCGCTTTGACTGTAAGCGGCCATTTTCTTGTAGTGCGGGCATGCGCAGTCAGTTCTGCCCAGGCCCGATGCCTGGCAGAGTGAATTCAGAGCCGGAAGATGCTGCGGGGACGCTGCACGGAGAAGACTTCTCGGGGGATCCAGCCCGACCCTCACTCGTGGACTTGGTAAGTGTAATTTGATCAAATGTTGCCTACCCCTGAAACGAGCATTTTACCCCCATAGACTATAATAGGATTCGATATTCGATTTGAGTAGTCGAATATTGAGCGGCTACTCGAAACGAATATCGAATATCGAACATTTTACTGTTCGCTCATCTCTAGATCCTATCATTAAAATGCTATTTTTTCTGACTAACACGTAGGAATAGTCTTAAAAAAGGCTATTCTTCTCCTACCTTTAGATGTCTTCTCCACGCCGCTATTTGGTATTAATCCCAGTTTTCTCCGGTGTGAAAATGAGTTCTCTCACAGCACTGGGGCGGTCAAACTTCTACGCATGCACAGTCGGCTCTGCCATCGGGCCTTGGGCAGAGTCCACTGCATATGCCTGTGGCCATTTTTTCCAGAAGAAGATGGAGGAGGCGCTGGAGATTTCTCTCGAAGCATTGGGGATGCCCCCAGTGCTGTTTGAGTGCTGGGGACCGCCCCCAATGCTGCATGAGAACTCATTTACCGAAGAAAACTGGGATTTCTATCGAACGGCGACGCGGAGAAGACCTCTAAAGGTAGGAGAAGAATAGCCTTTCTTACTTCTAGTTGAGTTAGTCAGAAAAAATAGCATTTTATTGATAGAATCCCTTTGAACTTACTCCTGCCATTCTGTCCTCCCTTCCCGACACACTGTCCCTTCAGGCTTGTGCCTATTGGTGGTGATGATTGTACATTGAAATCAATGGAAGACTCTTTTACCGATTGCTTTCAATGTGATACGCAATTATCACATTGAAAGCAATAGGTAAAAAAGCCTCCCATTGATTTCAATAGGTAGCGCGCGAATGTCGGCACACATTGAAGTCAATGGGATCTGTTTTTTACACCGCTCACTCTGAACGAGTTTACGTTCAGAATGAGCGGAGCGTAAACTCAGTGTGAAGGCAGCCTATCTGCAGAAAACCCAACGGAAACACTAGAAGAACATACAAACTCCTTGCAGGTGTTGTCCAGGACTTCAGCACTGCAAGGCTAAGCACTGAGCCACCATTCTTTTGCAGTTTGACAGAAATAAGTTTGAGGTCACATGGGAGCTCCAAAAAGTATCTGCAGTTAGCAGAGACAGACCTCCTGTTTATACAGCAACTCATGCTAGAAAAAAGAGGTCACGCTGTGATCATGTGATTTATTGATGAAGGTGAAAAGTAAGGGCTCGTGCACACGGAGTAAACGCGCACTCATTTTTGCATAATACATATGTAAAGAATACGTCAAAGAAAGACTCTATGATTACAAAACTATTACTAAAGAGGAAATAGTTTTCCATAAAATACAATGACTGAGCAAAAAAAAAAAAAAAATCACTGGAATGCCCCTTTAAATGTGGATGCTCACTATTGTTCAGTTAATATTTTATAGCCTCCCTGGTGAATCACTGGAGAATATAATTCTAATATAATTTTGTTTAAGTTAACAATTCACTAATGTTGATTATTATATAAAAAAATTATATAAATAATTTTTTTTTATTTATTTCTCATTGTCTTTATAGTGCAGAGTACACAGTGCTGTACACAGATTGTACAGACTACCTTATTCCCTTAGGTCTGATAATCCATGTTTGCAACAGTGCCTTTATACATCTGTAATTTTTACATATGTTAGTATATAACTTTAGTTAAAAAGTGTTTACATTTGAAAACAAAAAAAAAGTGAAGCGCAAAATTCCGATGAAAAGCAGGGGAAACAAATGATTTGTATAAGACAGCTGAAACACAGCGTTTATTTCCTGCCTATTTCCTCTTTTATAGATATTTTAACAAGTTTAAATTAAAGTTTTTTATGAAATCTAATAATTTTTCACATCCCAATACATGTTTCATGGATGCTCTGTTCATGGTAGACAACATGTAAAACGTTACAACTGAAAAAATATGAGACTAGTTCCAAAATATAAGCAATAAAAAATATGAAAAATGTTTATTGATAACAAAATAGTTAATAAAAACCACAGAGACGTACAAAAATAACTCACTAAAAATAGTGAGCAGACACATGAATCATCCCACTCAGCAAAGTGCAGTGCAACTCCTAATCATAAATACATACTATAATATCTCCATGCCTAAACATGTACATATATGACACACAAACAGGCATAAAATATATCAACTAGCCGGTTTGACGGCCAGATCATATATCCAAAATTGCATACCCAGAGACATGGTAAAGTAGTGAGAAATGGAGTCCACTGCACAACGCTGATGGGAATAAACCACTGAATGTCTGATGTGCATTTTGCCTACTGATGAAGCCATCCTAGCTGAAACGCGCGTCAGGCATTCAGTGGTTTATTCCCATCGGTGTTGTGCAATGACCTCTGTTGCTCACTACTTTACCATGTCTCTGGGTATGCAATTTTGGATATATGATATGGCCGTCTAACCGGCTAATTCAGGAATAGGGAACCTTCGGCTCTCCAGCTGCTGTGAAACTACAACTCCCATCATGCCCCATTCACTTCCATGGGAGTTCCGAGAACAGCAGAGCAAGTATGCATGCTGGGAGTTGTAGTTTTGCAACAGCTGGAGAGCCGTACGTTCCCTACCCCTGGGCTAGTTGATATATTTTATGCCCTTTTTGTGTGTCATATATGTACATGTTTAAGCATGGAGATATTTTAGTATTTATTTATGATTAGGAGTTGCACTGCACTTTGCTGAGTGGGATGATTCATGTGTCTGCTCACTATTTTTAGTGAGTTATTTTTGTATGTCTCTGTGGTTTTCATCAACTATTTTGTTATCAATATACATTTTTCATATTTTTATTACATATATTTTGGAATTAGTCTCAGATTTTTTCGGTTGTTATGTCTATTCTATAGTTGGACTTCATTTGGTATTTAGTAGGGTACATTTTTTTGTTTTTGAACATGTAAAACGTTCTCAGCTTCTAACAAATTGATCTTGTTAGCTGGTGCTTCATTTGAAGATATATTAGGATTGCTGAAAGTTTTAAATACAGGCTCTCTTATTGTATGATGCTATATTTCCCATTGTAGCAAGCATAATCTGTTGTCCCTTAGACCTAGTAGCAGTACAATAATGGGGCATTTCTGCCCCTGCATAATAGTAGGACAGTTGGAATTTTTAATAAACCATAATTGTTTAATACACACCTTGCCCCTATGGATTATATAAGGGCTCTAGACCCCACCCACAATACGTGATAATAAATAAAATAGGGAGGAAGCCTTGTGCTGCTGCTAGGACTAAGGTAAAACAGATTATCAAACATAATCCTTCCTTTGCATAATAATGGGGAGACAGAAAGAACAAACCCTTAGGGAGGGCCTTCTTGAGTAAGCAAGTTGAAAATCGTGCGTCCAAAGGATGCAGACTCCGGGCTCCAGTAGTTTAAAACATCAGCCAGAAATAGAGAAAAAAAACTCTTCCCCACACCAACTCTCATTCTGTCCATCTAGACAGAAAAAAACATGTTCTGGTTGAGCCTTTATGTACTCTAGATGGTGGGAGTTTATTAATCAACTATGATTTTTTTTCATAATTCCAACTGTCCTACTAGTGTACAGGGGCAGAGATATCCTGTTATTGTGCTGCTGTAGGATGCAATGGAATCTGTACATTTGTCCTGCATGTTTAACCTTGGCCTAGACAGGAAATTATGAACCTGTTGTTTTCCAAATCCTGGATGTGGCTCTCAGTTTAATCTAAAAGATAAAAACTGAAAATCTAAAAATAACCAAATATAATCAATGACAATACAGAAAATGCTCCAGCATGCAGGCCCGAACCTGATACCAGAAACAGACAATGGAGTGAGGAGGTAGGTGAGTAGTACTTTTTTTTCTTTTGCACCCACCTCAACTACCCCTGAGGTTAATAATGCAGACCTGGGCTCTTAAATAGTCCTAGAAAATTCAGTATAGTTCACCTTTAAAGCATTAACACACATAATTGTAATATTATGGGCTTACCCTTGGGATCTTTCACTGTAAATTCCCCTGGTGTTTAGACATGTTTTTTATTTGTTTACTATACACATTATTATAAATGATCTAGGGAGTTTCCTACTTATCATTGGAAAGATCTGGAAATGACAAGTGAATTGCAAATTTTTCTGATAAGTAAAACAATTGTATACCTTAGAACCCTAAAATAAATAAATCAATTCATCACAGAGTGATGGACAGTAAAGCTAAAAACACAAAATGAAGGTAAAAAAGAAATAAAGTTCTATATGTAAAATTGAATACAAATAATAATGCATAATATTTGTACTTTGTGCACTGTGTTCATCCTGACACTAGTTTCAGCACAGTCCGCAAAGAAGATGGCCAAATAGTTAAAGGGATTCTGTCATTGGGAAAACTCATTTTTAACTTTTTAGAAAGGCTATTCCAGGCATACCTTTAATTTGTTAATCCTCTCAGCCATTTTTGAATTAGTCCGCTTTTATTGATATGCTAATTAGCCATCTTGGAGCACTGGAAGATCACCGAGTACTGTGTGTTGCATGTAAACAGGGAGGAGGTGACAGCAGGGAGGCTGCTGAGTAGTCCATCAGCAGCAGCAGCCTTCCCTGGCTCTCACCTCCCTCTGTGTACATACAGCACACAGTGCTCAGTGATCTTCTGGTGCTCCTAGATGGCTAATTAGCATATCAATAAAAGTAATAAGTAATTTAAAAATGGCTGAGAGGACTAACAAATTAAAGGTATGCCTGGAATAGCCTTTCTAAAAGCTATGCAAATATATGCTTGGTTAAAAATGAGTTTTCCCAATGATAGAATCCCTTTAACTGTAAAGCCAACTGAAGCATACTAGAGAGGCATGCTAGAGGGAGAATGAAAGAAAATGTGCCTGCCTGCAGAGACTGCAGCAAGTACCCTATATTATTTGCGCTTGTACTTATTTTCTTTTATTTGTTAAACATCTTATGTACGGCTGATTGTAGTTTTTTGATTGAGGCAAAAATTGAAATGGCGCCCCCATGAGTAATGGAGAGCTTGGCTTTATACTCTCATTCTCTCTCCACCCCCTTAACGTTAAAACTCTAATTTACATGTTGAAAAAAAGTGATATTAAATAGAGATGAGCGAACAGTGAAATGTTCGAAGTTCGATTCGAGTATCCGCTCAATACTTGACTGTTCGATCGAACATTGAACCCCATTATAGTCTATGGGGAATAAATACTCATTTAGGGTGAAACCACTATTCGACTCAGGAGGGTCACCAAGTCCACTATGACACCCCAGGAAATGATGCCAACAACCTGGAATGCAACTGGGACAGCAGGGGAAGCATGCCTGGGGGCATCTAACATACCCAAGTCACTGTATTACGTCGGGATCTCTGTTAGCTTGCGATATGCGCGAGCTGACTTTTTCCCATAGGAATGCATTGACCAGCGTTGATTGGCCGAATGCCATACAGAGTACAGCATTCGGCCAATCAACGCTGGTTCTGCCGGAGGCTCGTCTGTGAGGAGGCGGAGTCTAAGATTGCACCAGAATGGAGACTGCTGTGGACCGATCTTAGACTCCGCCTCCTCTGGCAGAACCAGGGTTGATTGGCCGAATGCTGTACTCTGTATGGCATTCAGCCAATCAAAGCTGGTCAATGCATTCCTATGCCGAGATGTAGCAGTGCTGGCCGTGCGCTCAGGTCGGCTACTCCGAAGATGAGCCGATCTGAGCGCACGGCCAGCACTGCTACACCGGAGATGAAGCAGTGCTGGCCGTGCGCTCAGCTCAGCTACTCCGGAGATGAGCCGAGCTGAGCACACGGCCAGCACTGCTACACCGGAGATGAAGCAGTGCTGGCCGTGCACTCAGCTCGATTACTCCGGAGATGAGCCAAGATGAGTGCACGGCCAGCACTGCTACACCGAGATGTAGCAGAGCTGAGTGTGCGCTGAACCCTGCTGCACACTCAGCTCTGCTGCATCAGAGATGCGCTGAACCCTGCTGCACACTCAGCAGAGTTGAGTGTGCAGCAGGGTTCAGCGTACACTCAGCCCTGCTTCCATCTCTGATGCAGCAGAGCTGAGTGTGCAGCAGGGTTCAGCGCACACTCAGATCTGCTACATCTCTGGTGTAGCAGTGCTGGCTGTGCACTCAGCTCGGCTCATCTCTGGAGTAATTGAGCTGAGCGCACGGCCAGCACTGCTTCATCTCCAGTGTAGCAGTCTCTGATGCAGCAGAGCTGAGTGTGCAGCAGGGTTCAGCGGTTTTCCGGTGTAGCAGCAGTTCTCCGGTGTAGCAGTGCTGGCCGTGCGCTCAGCTTGGCTGTATCTCCGGAGTAGCCAGCTGAGCGCATGGCCAGCTCTACTACATCTCAGCATAGGAATGCATTGACCAGTGTTGATTGGCCGAATGCCATACAGAGTACAGCATTTGGCCAATCAATGCTGGTTCTGCTGGAGGAGGCGGTGTCTAAGATCAGTCCACAGCAGTCTTCATTCTGGTCCGATCTTAGACTCCGCCTCCTCACAGACGAGCCTCCAGCAGAACCAGGGTTGATTGGCCGAGTGCTGTACTCTGTATGGCATTCGCCTAATCAACACTGGTCAATGCATTCCTATGGGAAAAAGTCAGCTCCCGCATATCACAAGCTGACAGGGATCCCGACCAGATAGAGCCCCAAAGAGTTGGGTGAGTAACATTTCCACCTAAATAAAGGTAATCCCTAGCTAACCCTGCCTGTACATCATTTAGCCAGACGCTGTCTTTTTTGTCATTGCCATCATGAGCATTTTAAATTGAATGGACTGTACCATATTCCGAATGACTTCACAATCAAAGTTAAGTTTTAAAGTATGGGATCATTTGCTGGAATTATCCTTTGGACAAACTGCCTGTACATCTGTCCCTGTCTCACAATCACATAGAAGCAAAAGAGGGACCGTCCTCCTTGTGGAAGATGAAAGGAAAACCGCGCTCGCCCAGGTACAGTGAAAAGACTTTATTTTGCACAACGCGTTTCGAGCATACTGCTCTTTCTCAAGTGCATATGATCAACCTTAAAATTAACAACAACATCCAGAACAGCAATAAATACTTCAAAATTTAGATAAATAGTTAAAATATCCAGTTATACAAAGGCTAAGGATATCCTGATAAGGTCCAGTAAGTTGCTACACTTATGGACTAAGCTAAGATAATTCTAACAGTCTCATTAGATGTGTGAATAAACACATAAAATAGAACTGATAAATGAAATAAACCTTACTAACACAACACAAATAGGAGAAATGATAATCATTGCAATCTAAAACATTATTAACTTGTAGGTGAACATAAATAGCTCACTATAGATAAAACATACAGATCAGGCCATGTTGTAAAAAATCCCTCAAGCACTAGATAAAGTGCCAGGGGAGTCACTCAAATCATACTTTTACCATAAACCCTAATGGTTCTGATGGGAGGATAAGTATGATTATGGTAAAAGTATGATTTGAGTGACTCCCCTGGCACTTTATCTAGTGCTTGAGGGATTTTTTACAACATGGCCTGATCTGTATGTTTTATCTATAGTGAGCTATTTATGTTCACCTACAAGTTAATAATGTTTTAGATTGCAATGATTATCATTTCTCCTATTTGTGTTGTGTTAGTAAGGTTTATTTCATGTATCAGTTCTATTTTATGTGTTTATTCACACATCTAATGAGACTGTTAGAATTATCTTAGCTTAGTCCATAAGTGTAGCAACTTACTGGACCTTATCAGGATATCCTTAGCCTTTGTATAACTGGATATTTTAACTATTTATCTAAATTTTGAAGTCTTTATTGCTGTTCTGGATGTTGTTGTTAATTTTAAGGTTGATCATATGCACTTGAGAAAGAGCAGTATGCTCGAAACGCGTTGTGCAAAATAAAGTCTTTTCACTGTACCTGGGCGAGCGCGGTTTTCCTTTTATCTTCCACAAGGAGGACGGTCCCTCTTTTGCTTCATTGCTTTGACGTCTTGCAGGCGTTCCTTCCAGCGGCTGCCCGTGTCCCTGTTGCTTCCAATATTATACGTCATAGAGTTGTTGTGTCACACACAACTCTTCCAGGTGAGCGGCCAATTTTTTGCTTACCTACCTTTCACCCATCATTTCTACACATTGGTCGGCTCGGTGCCCCTCTCTCTCTGTATTTTTTCACAATCACATAGTTCACAGTCTCATATGATCCGGATATTAAATCCACTGTTCGTATAAATTGGAGGCCATCCAATTACTTTTTCCGATTTTCTTTCAATGCCTCCGTTGTTGTAGTTCCTGTCCCACCTCCCTTGCACAGTTATTGGTGGAAAAAAAGCGCCAGGGAAGGTGGGAGGGGAATCGAATTTTTAGAGAGTTTGCCACCTGGTGTTCGACTCGAATCAAACATCTCGAACAGCCTGATATCCGATCCGATCCGATCAACATGTACTCGATCGAATGCTGTTCGCTCATCTCTAATATTAAAGATATTTGAGATTATGCAGACATTGTTGAAACAGGTGAGAAGCCCTCTCGGGTAGAGATGAGTGAGTAGTACTCAATCGAGTAGGTATTCGATCGAATACTACTGTATTCGAAATACTCGTACTCGATCGAGTACCACTCGCTATTCGAATGGAAAAGTTTGATGCAGAACCAGCATTGATTGGCCAAATGCTATACAGTCGGCCAATCAACGCTGGTTCTTCTCCTACCTTTAGAAGTCTTCTCCGTGCAGCTTCCCCGTGGCGTCTTCCGGCTCTGAATTCACTCTGCCAGGCATTGGGCCTGGGCAGAACCGACTGCGCATGTCCGCTTGTAGTGTGGGCATGTGCAGTCGGCTCTGCCCAGGCCCAATGCCTGGCAAAGTGAATTCAGAGCCGGAAGATGCCGCGGGGACGCTGCACGGAGAAGACTTCTCGGAGGATCCAGCCCGACCCTCACTCGTGGACTTGGTAAATATAATTTGATTGAATGTTGCCTACCCCTGAAACGAGCATTTCCTCCCATAGCCTACAATAGGGTTCGATATTCGATTCGAGTAGTCGAATATTGAGGGGCTATTCGAAACGAATATTGAACCTCGAACATTTTACTGTTCGCTCATCTCTACTCTCGGGTACTGCTGATTGTTTTAGGGGCAAAATTATGGTGACAGGTTCCCTTTTAAACAACTGCTAAAGTGGTGGCCCAGGACTTGGAGCATCCTCAGGGGTGGGCAGGGTGGATGTAAAAGAAAAATACATATTCACCTACCCACAGTGCTTTGTCCATTCCTGATCCCATTTCCATCTTTTGCTGGGGCTCACAGCATCAGGAGTGGTAAGGCTCAAATGACTGCTGAAACCAATCAGGAATCTGTGACCTTTGTGAATGATTTGGAATGTGCAATACTAGTGCACTTGCGTGACCAGAACTACATTCAGTCTATAATGGGACAATCCCTTTAAGGATTCTAATAAAATAACTGTTTGAGGGGAATTGGGCTATAGCCAAAGTCAGTGCCAGTGTACTTCAGAAGTAGTAACTATGCTCTTCATTGGAAATGACACAGATACTGGTTCCCCTTCACCCTGCCCCCAGCAGTCAAGTTATTACACTGAAGCTTACTGCACGGGGACAGGGAACCAGTGCCACAGTCAGAGCCAGTGAAGAATGTTCCAACTTCCTCTGAAGAACACTGGCACTGACTGTGGCACTGGCAGCATACTGCTTGTGCACTGCCCCAAAGTCAAAGAATTTTAGATAATTACATAGCATTGTGGCTGGCTTGGCTTCTCTTTGGAGAGAAGCTGCAGCGGCGCTACCAGAAAGTTCCTGCATGGTGGACATGACCACACACACACACACACACACACACATCTCCACCCCTCCTGCATATGCACATTGAACAGCTTGAGAGAGAAAACGGTGTTTAACTGATAGGTGACAGGCCGGAGAATAAGCAGAGGGAGTAGACCCTGTAAGCAGTGCGACTGCGCGGGAACTATATTAGAGCAACAGGTCAGCCACAACTTAGTAGTAGTAGAAGTGGTGCAAGGGTCTGGACAGTGCCAACCCTTCGGCAATCTGCCACCGGAGGTAAGATACTCATCTCGCTTTATAGCAGATGTTACCCTGTCTGTACTTGGAGCTCTGCCAATTAAATCATAAAGCATAACTGGCTGTCTGTGTCCACCATTTTAAACAAGGGTATACATGGATATGGGAAACTAATATTTATATTTTCAAGGACCTATTGAGGCCAACTAATAATAATAATAATAATAATAATAATAAAATGTATTTATATAGCTCCAACATATTCCGCAGCGCTGTACAATTTGTAGGGTTCAAATACAGACAAAAAGATACATTACAAAGAAAAAGTCACTTCACACAATGGGACTGAGGGCCCTGCTCACAAGAGCTTACAATCTATGAGGTAGAGGGGGTGACACAAGAGGTAGCAGGGGCGGCATTGCTTATACAGAGGTCAGACAATTTTGTAATAGAGGTTACTGTCATTACACAAACAAAACTTTATGAGCTATCACCAGTCGTGTCCTGTAACATGTGGATGGAGCTTGGACAGATAAAGTTAGCTTGAAATGGCATCATATCATGTGGAGTAATGTGGGAGCGGGGACCGAGGAAGGTTCATTATAGAGATTCTAATGATGGTACGGAAGGGTTTACATTAGGAATTGTGATAGGCCTGTCTGAAAAGTTGTGTCTTTAGTTTGCGCTTGAGGTTGTAGAAATTGGGAGTTAATCTGATTGTCCAGGATAGAGCATTCCAGAGAAGTGGTGCAGCTCGGGAGAAGTCTTGTATACGAGCATGGGAAGTTCTGATAATAGAGAATGTAAGTCTTAGGTCATTGAATGAATGGAGAGCATGGGTTGGGCGGTAAACAGAGATGAGGAAGGAAATGTAGGGAGGTGCAGTATTATGGAGAGCCTTGTGGATGAGGGTGAGGAGTTTATATTGTATTCTATAATGAATAGACAGCCAATGTAGTGACTAGCCTAATCAGGAGCAGATTGCTGCGATGGAATGCTGATGCTGCATTGGCATCCTGTCACAGCTAGCCGCGCGGAATGTTCACAAGGCGGAAAAGGTTTCCACAATCTTTTCCTCTGTGTGAACATACCCTTAAGGGTTAAAAATGTTCATTGTACCCCTGTCTAAATCCCCTCAGGAGTGTAATTTCCAAAATGGGGTCACTTGTCAGGGGCTTTCACTTAAAGGGGTATTCCCATAACTCTTGTTCTGCAGCCTGAAGGCTCTGTGCTCTCTTCACTTCCTGGATTTCTCAGCACATTGGTGGGCGGGGTTTCACTTGCTCTGATATCTGCTATGCATTTCCACAGTATGAAGCTGATGTGGAAACTGATGCAGCAGAGCTGTATTTGAGTCAGCTTGCATTACATACAGAGGTAACGGACTCCTTATGTCAGCCCTTATCAGCCAAATTCAATTAAACCAGCTGATAAGTGGAACAGCTGAAGATAGATAGCACAGTAATCCCAGAGCTCTCACCTCCCCCCTCCCCTATTTGAGGATCTCCATTGCTTTTCAGCCCCTCCCTCCCCCCCTGAGAGCAGGTGTCACTTGGGAAATGAGCATATAAGCCCAGTGGCCATAGAAACGCAGTGTCAACAATAAAGTGAATAAATTAAGATTGCGGCCAAACAAAGCAGTTTTAATAAAGCAATGTATTTAGGAAAAGTCTTAAATCCACATAAAATAGCAGTATAGATAGGATCTTTGAGATGGGACAACCCCTTTAACTGGCATTTCAGGAGCTTTGCAAGAATGTCATGACAACCAAAAATCATTCCGTCTAAATCTGTGCTCCAAAAACCAAAATAGTGTACCTTCCCTTCAGCAGTTTATACCCACATATGACATTAAGTACATTATCCCGGGTACAACAGTGTCATACATGATGGCATAGACTTCATTTTGGGCACATAGCATGGCATAGATGTAAAGTAGTGCTATGTGGCTTTTGGAGCGCAGATGTTTGATATCTGGATGGCCTGTCCTGTTTGCAGAGCCTCTAAAGTATTAGTAAAGTGGAATCCCCTAGAGCAGTGGTCCTCAAACTGCGGCCCATAGGCCACATGTGGCTCGCCAAGCACTTCTGTCTTGCCCCGCCGACAACGCCGGCAGGCATGCATTTATAATGAAGCTCCTGGGGAGCTCGGGCCAGGACATGGAGCGCACTTCACTTTACTTATTGGAGGGCACCACTCCCAATGTCTGTGCGACCTGCTCTGCCTCCGGCCCACTGTTTAAAAATTTTGAGGACCCCTGCCCTAGAGAATGGCCCCATTTTAAAAATTGCACCCCTCAAATTTATCAAGGGGTGTAATGTGCATTAGTTTCCCAGATGTGAATGCACAGTGGATGCTGAAAAGTCAATTTGTAAGTTGTGTGGAGTATATTGGGAAAACCAAATTCCCTACTATTTTCTCAATAGCTTGTGGGGTTAACTCTGGTGTCTCTTTCAATGTGAACTCTAAATCTGGGGTCTGCCCGGATATACACTCCCACAGTTTATATATACCCTTTCTGCCACAGCCAGTGCTGTCCTAAAGATATGGCAATTTTTGGCGTTTTTTGTGGTCATATGTATAAGATTGATTTATTTTATTTTTTTTCTTGTGATGTAGCCATATAAGGTCTTGATTTTTGTGGGAAGAGATGCATTTTCCCCATAATAAGGACATTTTTAGGTATCAATGACATTAAATTTTTTAATTAAATTAATTAATTAAAAAGTCTTACTGGGAGGATATAAAAATAAAATAAAAATCAATTCTGCCATTGCTTTTTAACATTTAAAAATTTTTCCTTTACCATACAACAAATAATATGTTACATTTATTTTATGAGTCAGTACGATTACAACGATACCAAATTTATATAACTAGTGTTTTACTTTAATTGTACAGTTTGTTATGGACACGGCGATACCTATGTAGTGTTTTATACTGTATTGTGTGTTTTTATACTGTATAAAGGGTTTTTTATTTTTTATACACTTGTAAATATATATATTTTTTTTACTTTTTTTAATTTTTTTTAAACTTATTTTATTTGTCCCAATAAGGGACATGAACCAGTGATCAAAAGAAAGTTTTCCTGTGTGGACTTTCTGAGAAAGTGCTGCAAGAAAAACCGTGATGCATTACCTTTTCAATTTTGGCTCTTAGCCTTAGGGGAATTCACATGTAGTAAAGTGGAGCACAATCTGGCACGTATACGCGTGTCAGCAGTTTACGCGCTCAAAAAGAACCCATTGATTTCAATGGGAGTTACGAACGTATACGCCACGTAATTTTGCGTCCGTAATTTTGTGGTCGCAAAATTACGGGCGCAATTTTATAGAGAAAAAAAAAAAGATATGGACCCCACATCCCAATCTTATACATTGATCTAATGCTTTTCAGCAAAATGTACAAAAATGAAGATGAGGTTCTTAGTAGCTCTTTGTATACTGGGTCCCTACTCTACTGGTTGCGGCACATGGGCGAAAAACCACTGCATTGCAGTGCCCACATAGGGAGTGACCCAGTGGTCCAGCAACACCCCTGCCACCAGAGCAAGCCCCCAGGTCTGGGCCAAATCACCCCACAAGCACAGCACCACAGGAACAGCAGACGCCATGCAGCACTGCACCATATGAACAGATCTCAAAAAATTCACCTTACCTTATTGCTTCAGTCAGAGGACTGAGAGCAGGTGGGTGGGTCCTTTTTGCAGTCTCCTGCTAATTAAAAACACCTGGGCCAAATGGCAGGAGCGCTGGTACCAAATGAGGGAACAACATACCATAATACATCAGTGTACTATAGATGTGAAGAAAGCCTTACAAATGTGAATTTCATCACAAAACTATTGTTATACATAGGTTAAAGGGATTCTACCATTAAAACACATTTTGTCTGGTTGACATGTAGGAATAGCCTTAAGACAGGCTATTCTTCTCCTACCTTTAGATATCTTCTCAGCGCTGCCGTTTCATAGAAATCCCGGTTTTCGGCGGTATGCAAATGAGTTCTCTCGCAGCACTGGGGGCGGGCCCCAGCGCTCAAACGGCACTGGGGGTGTCCCCAATGCTGCGAGAAAACTCTCCAGCGACACCTCCATCTTCTTCAGGAACATCCTCTTGAACTCAGCGCACTGTCAGCTTTCCGGCAGTATATAGAACTGCCTGTGGGAAAAATGGTGAAAGGTCCTCTTTAAGTCACCCCCCTTCCCCTAGAATACATATAGAAGTTACAAATTCCTGTGAAACGCATACACATTAGGTATCCCTGTGTTTGAAAACGCCCGGTCTGCAAACAGGACTTCTCTCCACATTTTTCTGCCTTTTTCAGGCGGAAACTGGGAAGAAACCCGGCAGACCCCATTATAGTCTATTGGGTCTACAGATAACCACTTTGGAAAGCCGAACGCCAGTGTGAACCTAGCGTTAAGTTGTTTTTAACTGGGGTACGCTTTAAGTGTTTTATTCTTAATTTTACTATGAATTGACTTGATAAAACATTTTTATTTCCAGGCCATGTAGAGCTTCTTACTCATGGATCAAATTACCCCCAGAAGAATGGTAAGATTGGTAAAAGTTCTCAGAAAGCACACTTCTCCTTTCAATATATTTTTAAGGGGATTTTCCACTTTTCATAAAAAGTTGATATCTATACTTTGTTTCAGTTCCTCACTATTTGCAAAATCTCTGTCTTGCATGCTGACAGCCATAGTACAATGCGATTCATTAGTATAACCATAATATCAGAAGATCGTGCAGTCTAGTCTCCTACTGCCACTATATAAATACGTGATCCCAACCTTAGCAATCCATTGTGTACATTATCATTCTGCCAAATCGTGACTAGCTCTATAATCATATTGCAGGAAATACATGCAAGTAAATACTTTACAAGGGAAAGTTATTCTAGTATTAAATAAATCTGTTTCCTTGTCCCGCACATAGCATTGGCATTTCATCAATATATTTGAACAAAAGTTAACATTCCATCTTAACACATAGAAGCACCTCAGGTAGCACAAAATTGGCCATGAAAAACATCATCCATAACATAACGGAAAAAGCTCAAGCCAACACACAATCCAATTTGTTTAAAAAAGTTTTTAAATATTTATTAAATATTTTGGCAAATAATTGCCATTTAAAATTCAATAATATACAGCAGGGAAGATGGATATAGCCAAAGACACAAACAAAATAGACATGTAGAACAAATAGCATAAGGTGTTTATGCTGAATCCTATAGTATAAATTCAGGTAAATCCAATATGAATATATGGAATAGCAGAATTCTGTTATATTCACCGTAGAATATCATTAGTATATAACAATATTCAAAATATGTGAGCCATAGATGTAGATATACAGTATTATGTCATTACATTGTTACTAGCAATGGGAAACACATCAAGATTTTGTTACACAAAATTAAGCATGAAAGTGATAGGTAGCTATAAGAATACTAGTCTCATTGACAAAAATATAGCACCCATAAGATCATACATAAATATGCCCAACCACCTTCAAATCAAAGTGTAACATCCTGCTACAATGCCTGACAAGAATTCCAATACAATAACAGCCGTATTAATTACCTGATGTCATATTGAAAGATGTTAATGGTCAGCAAAACACCCAAAGATAATGTACTGATAGGTAGAAGGACCACCCCTACGCGTTTCGCCACAAGACTGGCTTCCTCAGGAGATGACAAATGCTATGGGGTAGATGGCGTCCTTTTATAGAGGGATGAGAGTACATGGCGCGCCGCAGCTGTGATGACGTCCCGAGGAGTCGGACCCGTCTGTGCGCATGCGCCGGCAACGTCAATGACGTGCCGGTCACATGACACACGGGGCGGGGCCAAGTCACATGATCGGGAGGCCAGAGCGCAGCCGGAGCGCGCACCTCATCAAAAGGGTAAGTATGGTAAGACACAAACGTAAGGAGGATAGGAACGAATCCTGTCGTGGCATCATAGCATGTGGAGAAGAATCAAATTGTGGGATATGACTAATAAGAATCTGTCTCATAATAGAGACATATGAGAGTCATATAATAACATTATAGAGTGAACTCTATAAAACGGAATCCTATTCAGAAATCCAACTTAGAGAATAGGTCTGCCTAATAATAAATACAATTACAGCTTAATAGCAGATATCTCAGCGAATTCACATCTTTTGTTAACCCTTTAAATGCAATAGTATACCTCATTCAACCAGATATATGGTGAAAAAAATACCAATAATATATCATGTATACAAAAATATCATTTAAAAAAGTGAAAAAGTGTGACACAATTATAATACCCACATATACACACCATAGGCATATAAGCATATGATGCATACATGTATATACCAGTGCAAAAATTTTTATATGTGAATAAAAATGTATTATTCATAAAAAAATAAAAAATAATAAAAATAAAAATAAAAAAAAAAAAAAAAATATTAAATGTGAATAAATAAGATGGACTAATCCCATATAGGACAGTGAAAACCACGAAAGATATTAAAATTATGCAAACAGACATCAAAGTGGAACAATCTGTGAATAATGTGCAGACAAAATATCTAGTGTGAATTTATTACACATCTAAACATCACAACATCATTTAAAAGTGTCAACAAAACACGTGTTATATGAATAAATTGGTACATTCTTCGAATCCCAAATACGGAATAAATTGGTATATTCATCGAATCCTAAATATATATATGGAATATCGCAGATAGATTTCTTAAAGATCACTCCAAAAAACCACACTGTAGAGCCACTTGCTGGAGAGAAAGGTGGAGACAGAAAAAACGATCCCCACGTCTCACCATCATTCTGAAAAAATAATTGAATAATGTAAATAAACATAAAAACGGACACAAAACACAACAACAACTGCCGCATCAAAAACTACCTATCAGTTACAAATACTATAGAAAAGAACCAAAATTCAGTTCCTCGTTCAATCCATGAGGAGACATCGTGTTCAAATTAACGATCCAACGGGTTTCCCGTTGTAATAGGGCTTTCTTAAGATTGCCACCTCTTGATCCCAATGACACATGGTCAATACCACTGACCCTGAATCCACGAGGATTACAGTTATGATACTCTTTAAAGTGTCTAGGGACACTTTGTAACCTTTCCAAATCAGAGGCTGCGGCCGCAGCTCGAATTTTACTTACATGTTCAGATATGCGGACCTTGAGGGCCCTAGAGGTCATACCAATATAAGCCAAACCGCATGGGCATGTAGCCTTATAGATCACTGAGGTAGTATTACAGGTGATGTAATGTCGAATTGTATAATTTTTTACCTGTTTAGAATCTGAAAAATTAGTGGCTCTTACCATGTGTATGCACATTGTGCAATTACCACATGGAAAGAAGCCACTACGGGGTCCACGAGATCCAAAAGGATTAGCCAAGGGTGCAATATAATGGCTGTTTGTAAGGATGTCTCTTAGGCTTCTTGACCGTCTCCAAGTGATACTTGGATATTTGGTCAAATGCGATGCTATATCATCATCTGCCAATAGAATTGGCCAATATTTTTGCATTACCTCTTGGACCTCCCGCCATCTAGAATTGTATGAAGTGATAAATCGCAACTGTTGAACACCCTGATCGCTCCTATCCTTCTTACTCCTTTTACTTACCAGCAGTGAGCTGCGTGATGTATTTCTGGCTCTTAAGTAGCCTTTCTTGATAGTTTTATTGTTATAACCCCTATCTTTAAAGCAACTCCTCAAGTCAGCGGCCTGTTCTTCAAATTGGACATCACTGGAGCAAATACGTTTGAGTCGCAAAAATTGACCAGTCGGAATTGCCTGTTTAATTTTGTAGTAGTGAGAGGAAGTGGCGTGGAGGAGGGCATTCGTAGATGTTTTCTTCCTAAAGACATTGGTAGAAATGATACCATCAGGATTGCAAAAGATGGTTAAATCTAAAAAATTGACTTTGATTTTGCTATATTCCCATGTTAATTTGATGTTCAAATTATTTGAATTTAAAGCTTGCAAGAATTCATCCAACTGCGACACCGAGCCCTGCCAGATGAAAAAGATATCGTCGATATACCTCGACCACTGGAGCACGGCATCAAAACCTGGAATAAAAGGAAGGACCTCCCGTTCCCACAGCCCCAGGAACAAGTTGGCATATGAGGGGGCACAAGTAGCCCCCATAGCAGTTCCCTGGAGCTGTAGGAAGGGGCGGTCCTTAAATAAAAAATAATTATGGGTAAGGGCAAATGATAATAATTCCAAAATAAAATTGACCAAAGAATGATCTAAATTAGACATAGAAAAAAAAAATCTAGACGCCCGTACTCCGTGGTCGTGGCATATCGACGTGTACAGGGACTCGACGTCGCAGGTGACCAATATGGTGTCGGAATCAAGATGTAACCCGTCTAAGTGACGTAACATATCTGATGTGTCTCGGATAAAAGATGGCAAAGTCTCGACACATTTTTGTGGATAATGATCCACAAATCTGCAAACATTCTCACACAGACTCCCAATTCTGGACACAATTGGACGTCCGGGTGGAGTCTCACAATTTTTGTGTATCTTGGGTAAAAGATACAGCGTAGCTATCCTAGGATAGTCAACCATCAAACCTTGCATAATATCTATGCTAATAATGCCTTGGGCACATGCATCCTGAAGTATTTGATCCAACTCTGCTTTAAAACGTGATGTCGGGTCAGCCGGAAGACGTCTGTAACACACTTTATTGTTTAATTGTTTGAATGCCTCCTGCTCATACATATGCGTCGGCCAGATCACAACATTCCCCCCCTTGTCTGCAGGTTTTATAACAATATCCTTCATCTCACGAAGCTCACGTAGCGCTAAGCGCTGTCGGTAATTAAGATTAGGCTCCGGAATATCTTCCGGTATCTTAGTGAGATCATTTTTAACTAGTTTCACAAAAATATCAACTGCAGGACAAAAAGACAAAGGGAGGGAACGTTGCGAGCGCCGACGCAGATGCAGAGGAGCTTCAATAACATCAAGTACTGAAGTGTCAGATACACTACCAGAAATACCGTGAACAGCCGAGTCAGGCTCCATAGTAGCATTCTGCTCCTCAAGAAGTATCTCAAGATCAGCAACTACCTGCCTTTCACGAATGTTAATATCTACATCATCATCATCTTGTTCTCTCAGTAACTCCTCAAGATCAATAGCAGCCTGTCTCTCGATGCTATTACTTTCCGAGAGACTGTTGTCCTCAGAAGTCCCGACCCCAGGATCAATCAATGATCCATGTACCTGATTCAAATCATGAGTCTGAGCCTGATCACGGTTAGTCTGACTAAAAAATTTTTTCCATAGAACTTTGCGTGCAGATAATTCTGTATCTTTAATTGCAGTAAAGCAATCAAATTTACCAGTAGGGGCAAATGTCAGCCCCTTTTGTAACACTTCAATTTGAAATTTATTAAGTGTGTGTGAGGAAAGATTAATTACCTTTAAAACTTCCTTCGTTTCTCCCTCATGTTGTTTGTCAAAACCTTGCGTTTGAATACAGGGGCTCTGGGGCTGTCGGATGTTCCATTTTGAGCATGTATATCTCCTTGCCCTGCCCGAGCGCCTAAAAAAGAGGAGCCACTGCATTCTGCGTCAGATAATAGCGAGGAGACAGAGTTGGATCTTGAAATCGATCTAGAATTCGATCTCCGAGATCTATTGTGAGTATTCTTATGCCACCGATAGATTTTGTTATTCTTAAAATCTTCCAAATCTCGAGAAAATTTTTTTGCTTTCGTGGCCTGAATTTCCTTCTCCAATTTCTCTATCTCTGCTTCAAGTTCTTTCTCGAATGCCAACACCTTCACTTCACCCAATACTTGTTGAATTTTTTCTTTATGAATCTCAATATCTTGCTCCAATGATTCCAAGGTTTTTCGATCTGCCCCAATCAATAATTCAATAAGTGTCTGTGAGCATTTGGAAAGTGTTTCTTCCCACCTGCCCACAAACACAGTGTCCTCACTATCTAGGGTAGGAAACAGCTGTATGCGCAAACCCCTAGGAATGATGTTTTTTTGTAAATAGTTTTCTAGAGCAACCTTGTTCCACCAAACTCTGGTTCTTTTCTTAATTAAATTATGTATTTTCAGCTTTAATTCTTTAGTGTCCTGTGTCTCAGTCAAAACTGCTGTATGTTCTCCAAAAATAGACCCCAATTGGGAAAGCCAACGCTTGTTTCTTTTCTTATAATTCATGAAAGAAGAGGAATTTTCTGAAAAACCAGAAATGATTACAACATTTCACATAGAAGCACCTCAGGTAGCACAAAATTGGCCATGAAAAACATCATCCATAACATAACGGAAAAAGCTCAAGCCAACACACAATCCAATTTGTTAAAAAAGTTTTTAAATATTTATTAAATATTTTGGCAAATAATTGCCATTTAAAATTCAATAACATACAGCAGGGCAGATGGATATAGCCAAAGACACAAACAAAATAGACACGTAGAAAAATAGCATAAGGTGTTTATGCTGAATACTATACAGTCCTATGAAAAAGTTTGGGCACCCCTATTAATCTTAATCATTTTTTGTTCTAAATATTTTGGTGTTTGCAACAGCCATTTCAGTTTGATATATCTAATAACTGATGGACACAGTAATATTTCAGGATTGAAATGAGGTTTATTGTACTAACAGAAAATGTGTAATATGCATTAAACCAAAATTTGACCAGTGCAAAAGTATGGGCACCCTTATCATTTTATTGATTTGAATTCCCCTAACTACTTTTTACTGACTTACTGAAGCACAAAATTGGTTTTGTAACCTCAGTGAGCTTTGAACTTCATAGCCAGATGTATCCAATCATAAGAAAAGGTATTTAAGGTGGCCAATTCCAAGTTGATCTCCTATTTGAATCTCCTCTGAAGAGTGGCATCATGGGCTACTCAAAACAACTCTCAAATGATCTGAAAACAAAGATTGTTCAACATAGTTGTTCAGGGGAAGGATACAAAAAGTTGTCTCAGAGATTTAACCTGTCAGTTTCCACTGTGAGGAACATAGTAAGGAAATGGAAGACCACAGGGACAGTTCTTGTTAAGCCCAGAAGTGGCAGGCCAAGAAAAATATCAGAAAGGCAGAGAAGAAGAATGGTGAGAACAGTCAAGGACAATCCACAGACCACCTCCAAAGAGCTGCAGCATCATCTTGCTGCAGATGGTGTCACTGTGCATCGGTCAACTATACAGCGCACTTTGCACAAATAGAAGCTGTATGGGAGAGTGATGAGAAAGAAGCCGTTTCTGCACGTACGCCACAAATAGAGTTGCCTGAGGTATGAAAAAGCACATTTGGACAAGGCAGCTTCATTTTGGAAACAAAAATTGAGTTGTTTGGTTATAAAAAAAAGGCGTTATGCATGGCGTCCAAAAAGAAACAGCATTCCAAGAAAAACACATGCTACCCACTGTAAAATTTGGTGGAGGTTCCATCATGCTTTGGGGCTGTGTGGCCAATGCCGGCATCGGGAATCTTGTTAAAGTTGAGAGTCGCATGGATTCCACTCAGTATCAGCAGATTCTTGAGAATAATGTTCAAGAATCAGTGACGAAGTTGAAGTTACGCCGGGGATGGATATTTCAGCAAGACAATGATCCAAAACACCGCTCCAAATCCTCAGGCATTCATGCAGAGGAACAATTACAATGTTCTGGAATGGCCATCCCAGTCCCCAGACCTGAATATCATTGAACATCTGTGGGATGATTTGAAGCGGGCTGTCCATGCTCGGCGACCATCTAACTTAACTGAACTTGAATTGTTTGTCCAAAATACCTTTATCCAGGAACTGATTAAAAGCTACAGGAAGCGACTAGAGGCTGTTATCTTTGCAAAAGGAGGATCTACTAAATATTAATGTCACTTTTCTGTTGAGGTGCCCATACTTTTGCACCGGTCAAATTTTGGTTTAATGCATATTGCACATTTTTTGTTAGTACAATAAACCTCATTTCAATCCTGAAATATTACTGTGTCCATCAGTTATTAGATATATCAAACTGAAATGGCTGTTATAAACACCAAAATATTTAGAACTAAAAATGATTAAGATTAATAGGGGTGCCCAAACTTTTTCATAGGACTGTAGGATTCAGCATAAACACCTTATGCTATTTGTTCTACGTGTCTATTTTGTTTGTGTCTTTGGCTATATCCATCTGCCCTGCTGTATATTATTGAATTTTAAATGGCAATTATTTGCCAAAATATTTAATAAATATTTAAAAACTTTTTTAACAAATTGGATTGTGTGTTGGCTTGAGCTTTTTCCGTTATGTTAACATTCCATCTTAAGCCTATTATTGTACCGTAACAAAATGCCTCTATAAGCCAGGAGTCTGGGGCTATTTTAAGCACAATGATAGGCGTAGTCCATGAATGAGACCTCCCAACTTCAGAAGACATAAAAATGTGCGGGTGCGTATGTAGCACATCACATTAATATTTTTTAAGTCCTGCCCATGTTCCATTTTACATCACCCATTCCTACTGAGCTCCCTTGTGACCCAACACAGTAATTGGGTGCTTCAATGTAAAACACACATTGATGATGTTGCAATGGTTCCGACCACACATAACGTCCAAAACAGTATAATGTACCATAGGTGACCCCATGTAATATAACTTACTGCAGGTATAATGTCCCCTTAGTGTCCCCTATACAATATAACGTTCCCACAGTGGCTCAGGCTGGGTTCACATCACAGATTGAAGTATGTTCGGGGTTTCTGTCCCCAAATACGATTAGAAAATGCGGAGAGAAAAGTCCTGTATGAAGAACTTTTCTCTTCACATTTTCCTGCAATTTCGGGCGGAAACCAGATGGAAATCCAGCATACCCATTATGGTCTATGGGGTCTGTGTGTTTCCGCAGTTACATGCTTTTTAACTTGGTTGGCTTTCCGTTTTACAGGTCCCCAAAGGGACGCGAAGAGTGTAAAGCCAAACACTAGTGTGAACCCAGCGTCAATTGATAGGTTTGTCATTCTTTTTATTATCAATAATACTTGATTGAAAACAATTAGATTTTTTTTTATAATTTCAGAAATATTTGCAGTAAGTGTCAAAAAGTGACAACAATCTATCATTTTGTTAGTGTGTTCTATTAACAACAGAATGGCAGTTTAAGGTAGTGGTCATATGGTGGATCACTGTGGGATACCCGCAGTAGAGTGGATTTTAACCATTGCATTTGAAATTGCTGTAGAATCTATAGTAATAATTGACACTTTGCACTTCAGATTTTTCTGCTGTGTGCAGACAGGATTTACTAATTGACTCTTTACATTTCTGTTTTTTCTGTACTGTAACTCGCAGTAGGTTAGCTACTGGCGAAGCTGCCAAAAGCTAACCTGTTGTGAACTCACAATGTGTGGTCCTGGTCTAACATTAGTTTATGAGAATGTTACTGATGAGAAAATGAAGCTAAACAACATTTACTTCTTGTTTCAAGGGAAAGTACAGCAATGAATTTGCATGCGGTAGCACTCAAATGTTTCCTTATATGTAGCAATACAGCAGAGAAGTGGTTATTGCTACTAATATACCAAGAACACATGAGCAATTGTACTTTGCTCATTCAAAGGTTACTCTAAAATAACATTATCATGCACATTTTTAATACTAAACATCATTTTTATATATAAAAAAAACAATATGGGAGATATACTAAGTGAAATCTACTAGAATTCTGCCTCAGTTTGTACCAAAAGCAATTTATTATGTGTTTTAGACACTACTGCACCTTACTAGGAAAGAACATGGCCTTAGAGGGAGAGGAGATAGCTTATTAGGAAGGACAGCGCGTAAAATGCATCAATGTGTGCCAATGTGGTCTTGTATAAAATATTGCACAAAGTAAATCTACTTTAAGTTCATTTAGGCCCAAGAGAGTTGAGTCTGTTTAGTATAGTGTCCTATAAAGAGGTCACTTCTCAGGAACAGATGTGTGCACACAGTTTGATCAAAATGTGCACTAAGCACCTCAAATTTACATGTACAGAAAATATAACAGTGATGCAAATTAAAATAGCCTCTTCTTCATACTATACAGCTTTCTGACTTTTTATGCTGATGTATGATTCTTTCTGCTGCTGCTTCTGATCCGGCCCTTAAGCCGGGTGTACTCTTGAGATTTGTGGTACTGTTGGCTCTGTGGGGACCTTATCATCACATCCAGGACTCCTCTTCCAAAGGGTGGTCACACCAAATATTGATTTGATTTAGATTACTCTTTTGTTCATTCAGTTAAAGGGATTGGCCACTTTCAGACCAATATTGAAAAACCAATATTATTTGTATAATCAAAGTTTTACAATCTTTAAATGTATTTTCTGTATCAATTCCTCCCGCTTTTCTAGATCTCTGCTTGCTGTCATTAGTTATGCTTACTACCAGTGGCTAACAATCAGTCCATGGTCATGTGATGAGCTCACAGGAGCACAGCTCGTTACAGACAGATGTCTAATTACTGTTCTGTGACTATAACGAGCTGCGCACCTGTGTGTATATCACATGACCATGGACCGTATATATCATGACTAGAGATGAGCGAACACTAAAATGTTCGAGGTTCGAAATTCGATTCGAACAGCCGCTCACTGTTCGAGTGTTCGAATGGGTTTCGAACCCCATTATAGTCTATGGGGAACATAAACTCGTTAAGGGGGAAACCCAAATTCGTGTCTGGAGGGTCACCAAGTCCACTATGACACCCCAGGAAATGATACCAACACCCTGGAATGACACTGGGACAGCAGGGGAAGCATGTCTGGGGGCATAAAAGTCACTTTATTTCATGGAAATCCCTGTCAGTTTGCGATTTTCGCAAGCTAACTTTTCCCCATAGAAATGCATTGGCCAGTGCTGATTGGCCAGAGTACGGAACTCGACCAATCAGCGCTGGCTCTGCTGGAGGAGGCGGAGTCTAAGATCGCTCCACACCAGTCTCCATTCAGGTCCGACCTTAGACTCCGCCTCCTCCGGCAGAGCCAGCGCTGATTGGCCGAAGGCTGGCCAATGCATTCCTATGCGAATGCAGAGACTTAGCAGTGCTGAGTCAGTTTTTCTCAACTACACATCTGATGCACACTCGGCACTGCTACATCAGATGTAGCAATCTGATGTAGCAGAGCCGAGGGTGCACTAGAACCCCTGTGCAAACTCAGTTCACGCTAATAGAATGCATTGGCCAGCGCTGATTGGCCAATGCATTCTATTAGCCCGATGAAGTAGAGCTGAATGTATGTGTTAAGCACACACATTCAGCACTGCTTCATCACGCCAATACAATGCATTAGCCAGTGCTGATTGGCCAGAGTACGGAATTCGGCCAATCAGCGCTGGCTCTGCTGGAGGAGGCGGAGTCTAAGGTCGGACCTGAATGGAGACTGGTGTGGAGCGATCTTAGACTCCGCCTCCTCCAGCAGAGCCAGCGCTGATTGGCCGAATTCCGTACTCTGGCCAATCAGCGCTGGCCAATGCATTCTATTAGCCCGATGAAGTAGAGCTGAATGTGTGTGCTAAGCACACACATTCAGCACTGCTTCATCACGCCAATACAATGCATTAGCCAGTGCTGATTGGCCAGAGTATGGAATTCGGCCAATCAGCGCTGGCTCTGCTGGAGGAGGCGGAGTCTAAGGTCGGACCTGAATGGAGACTGGTGTGGAGCGATCTTAGACTCCGCCTCCTCCAGCAGAGCCAGCGCTGATTGGCCGAATTCCGTACTCTGGCCAATCAGCGCTGGCCAATGCATTCTATTAGCCCGATGAAGTAGAGCTGAATGTGTGTGCTAAGCACACACATTCAGCACTGCTTCATCACGCCAATACAATGCATTAGCCAGTGCTGATTGGCCAGAGTACGGAATTCGGCCAATCAGCGCTGGCTCTGCTGGAGGAGGCGGAGTCTAAGGTCGGACCTGAATGGAGACTGGTGTGGAGCGATCTTAGACTCCGCCTCCTCCAGCAGAGCCAGCGCTGATTGGCCGAATTCCGTACTCTGGCCAATCAGCGCTGGCCAATGCATTCTATTAGCCCGATGAAGTAGAGCTGAATGTGTGTGCTAAGCACACACATTCAGCACTGCTTCATCACGCCAATACAATGCATTAGCCAGTGCTGATTGGCCAGAGTACGGAATTCGGCCAATCAGCGCTGGCTCTGCTGGAGGAGGCGGAGTCTAAGGTCGGACCTGAATGGAGACTGGTGTGGAGCGATCTTAGACTCCGCCTCCTCCAGCAGAGCCAGCGCTGATTGGCCGAATTCCGTACTCTGGCCAATCAGCGCTGGCCAATGCATTCTATTAGCCCGATGAAGTAGAGCTGAATGTGTGTGCTAAGCACACACATTCAGCACTGCTTCATCACGCCAATACAATGCATTAGCCAGTGCTGATTGGCCAGAGTACGGAATTCGGCCAATCAGCGCTGGCTCTGCTGGAGGAGGCGGAGTCTAAGGTCGGACCTGAATGGAGACTGGTGTGGAGCGATCTTAGACTCCGCCTCCTCCAGCAGAGCCAGCGCTGATTGGCCGAATTCCGTACTCTGGCCAATCAGCGCTGGCCAATGCATTCTATTAGCCCGATGAAGTAGAGCTGAATGTGTGTGCTAAGCACACACATTCAGCACTGCTTCATCACGCCAATACAATGCATTAGCTAGTGCTGATTGGCCAGAGTACGGAATTCGGCCAATCAGCACTGGCTCTGCTGGAGGAGGCGGAGTCTAAGGTCGGACCTGAATGGAGACTGGTGTGGAGCGATCTTAGACTCCGCCTCCTCCAGCAGAGCCAGCGCTGATTGGCCGAATTCCGTACTCTGGCCAATCAGCACTGGCTAATGCATTGTATTGGCGTGATGAAGCAGTGCTGAATGTGTGTGCTTAGCACACACATTCAGCTCTACTTCATCGGGCTAATAGAATGCATTGGCCAATCAGCGCTGGCCAATGCATTCTATTAGCTTGATGAAGCAGAGTGTGCACAAGGGTTCAAGCGCACCCTCGGCTCTGATGTAGCAGAGCCGAGGGTGCACAAGGGTTCAAGTGCACCCTCGGCTCTCCTACATCAGAGCCGAGGGTGCGCTTGAACCCTTGTGCAGCCTCAGCTCTGCTACATCAGAGCCGAGGGTGCGCTTGAACCCTTGTGCACACTCTGCTTCATCAAGCTAATAGAATGCATTGGCCAGCACTGATTGGCCAGAGTACGGAATTCGGCCAATCAGCGCTGGCCAATGCATCCCTATGGGAAAAAGTTTATCTCACAAAAATCACAATTACACACCCGATAGAGCCCCAAAAAGTTATTTTTAATAACATTCCCCCCTAAATAAAGGTTATCCCTAGCTATCCCTGCCTGTACAGCTATCCCTGTCTCATAGTCACAAAGTTCACATTCTCATATGACCCGGACTGACTAGAGATGAGCGAACAGTGTTCTATCGAACACATGTTCGATCGGATATCAGGGTGTTCGCCATGTTCGAATCGAATCGAACACCGCGTGGTAAAGTGCGCCAAAATTCGATTCCCCTCCCACCTTCCCTGGCGCCTTTTTTGCACCAATAACAGCGCAGGGGAGGTGGGACAGGAACTACGACACCGGGGGCATTGAAAAAAATTGGAAAAAGTCATTGGCTGCCGAAATCAGGTGACCTCCATTTTAGACGAATAGTGGATTTCAAATCCGGGTCATATGAGAATGTGAACTTTGTGACTATGAGACAGGGATAGCTGTACAGGCAGGGATAGCTAGGGATAACCTTTATTTAGGGGGGAATGTTATTAAAAATAACTTTTTGGGGCTCTATCGGGTGTGTAATTGTGATTTTTGTGAGATAAACTTTTTCCCATAGGGATGCATTGGCCAGCGCTGATTGGCCGAATTCCGTACTCTGGCCAATCAGTGCTGGCCAATGCATTCTATTAGCTTGATGAAGCAGAGTGTGCACAAGGGTTCAAGCGCACCCTCGGCTCTGATGTAGCAGAGCCGAGGCTGCACAAGGGTTCAAGCGCACCCTCGGCTCTGATGTAGGAGAGCCGAGGGTGCACTTGAACCCTTGTGCACCCTCAGCTCTGCTACATCAGAGCCGAGGGTGCGCTTGAACCCTTGTGCACACTCTGCTTCATCAAGCTAATAGAATGCATTGGCCAGCGCTGATTGGCCAATGTATTCTATTAGCCTGATGAAGTAGAGCTGAATGTGTGTGCTAAGCACACACATTCAGCTCTACTTCATCGGGCTAATAGAATGCATTGGCCAGCGCTGATTGGCCAGAGTACGGAACTCGACCAATCAGCGCTGGCTCTGCTGGAGGAGGCGGAGTCTAAGATCGCTCCACACCAGTCTCCATTCAGGTCCGACCTTAGACTCCGCCTCCTCCGGCAGAGCCAGCGCTGATTGGCCGAAGGCTGGCCAATGCATTCCTATGCGAATGCAGAGACTTAGCAGTGCTGAGTCAGTTTTGCTCAACTACACATCTGATGCACACTCGGCACTGCTACATCAGATGTAGCAATCTGATGTAGCAGAGCCGAGGGTGCACTAGAACCCCTGTGCAAACTCAGTTCACGCTAATAGAATGCATTGGCCAGCGCTGATTGGCCAATGCATTCTATTAGCCCGATGAAGTAGAGCTGAATGTGTGTGCTAAGCACACTCATTTAGCACTGCTTCATCACGCCAATACAATGCATTAGCCAGTGCTGATTGGCCAGAGTACGGAATTCGGCCAATCAGCGCTGGCCAATGCATTCTATTAGCCCGATGAAGTAGAGCTGAATGTGTGTGCTAAGCACACACATTCAGCACTGCTTCATCACGCCAATACAATGCATTAGCCAGTGCTGATTGGCCAGAGTACGGAATTCGGCCAATCAGCGCTGGCTCTGCTGGAGGAGGCGGAGTCTAAGATCGCTCCACACCAGTCTCCATTCAGGTCCGACCTTAGACTCCGCCTCCTCCAGCAGAACCAGCGCTGATTGGCCGAATTCCGTACTCTGGCCAATCAGCACTGGCTAATGCATTGTATTGGCGTGATGAAGCAGTGCTGAATGTGTGTGCTTAGCACACACATTCAGCTCTACTTCATCGGGCTAATAGAATGCATTGGCCAGCGCTGATTGGCCAGAGTACGGAATTCGGCCAATCAGCGCTGGCTCTGCTGGAGGAGGCGGAGTCTAAGATCGCTCCACACCAGTCTCCATTCAGGTCCGACCTTAGACTCCGCCTCCTCCAGCAGAGCCAGCGCTGATTGGCCGAATTCCGTACTCTGGCCAATCAGCACTGGCTAATGCATTGTATTGGCGTGATGAAGCAGTGCTGAATGTGTGTGCTTAGCACACACATTCAGCTCTACTTCATCGGGCTAATAGAATGCATTGGCCAGCGCTGATTGGCCGAATTCCGTACTCTGGCCAATCAGCACTGGCTAATGCATTGTATTGGCGTGATGAAGCAGTGCTGAATGTGTGTGCTTAGCACACACATTCAGCTCTACTTCATCGGGCTAATAGAATGCATTGGCCAGCGCTGATTGGCCGAATTCCGTACTCTGGCCAATCAGCGCTGGCTCTGCTGGAGGAGGCGGAGTCTAAGATCGCTCCACACCAGTCTCCATTCAGGTCCGACCTTAGACTCCGCCTCCTCCAGCAGAGCCAGCGCTGATTGGCCGAATTCCGTACTCTGGCCAATCAGCACTGGCTAATGCATTGTATTGGCGTGATGAAGCAGTGCTGAATGTGTGTGCTTAGCACACACATTCAGCTCTACTTCATCGGGCTAATAGAATGCATTGGCCAATCAGCGCTGGCCAATGCATTCTATTAGCTTGATGAAGCAGAGTGTGCACAAGGGTTCAAGCGCACCCTCGGCTCTGATGTAGCAGAGCCGAGGGTGCACAAGGGTTCAAGTGCACCCTCGGCTCTCCTACATCAGAGCCGAGGGTGCGCTTGAACCCTTGTGCAGCCTCAGCTCTGCTACATCAGAGCCGAGGGTGCGCTTGAACCCTTGTGCACACTCTGCTTCATCAAGCTAATAGAATGCATTGGCCAGCACTGATTGGCCAGAGTACGGAATTCGGCCAATCAGCGCTGGCCAATGCATCCCTATGGGAAAAAGTTTATCTCACAAAAATCACAATTACACACCCGATAGAGCCCCAAAAAGTTATTTTTAATAACATTCCCCCCTAAATAAAGGTTATCCCTAGCTATCCCTGCCTGTACAGCTATCCCTGTCTCATAGTCACAAAGTTCACATTCTCATATGACCCGGATTTGAAATCCACTATTCGTCTAAAATGGAGGTCACCTGATTTCGGCAGCCAATGACTTTTTCCAATTTTTTTCAATGCCCCCAGTGTCGTAGTTCCTGTCCCACCTCCCCTGCGCTGTTATTGGTGCAAAAAAGGCGCCAGGGAAGGTGGGAGGGGAATCGAATTTTGGCGCACTTTACCACGCGGTGTTCGATTCGATTCGAACATGGCGAACACCCTGATATCCGATCGAACATGTGTTCGATAGAACACTGTTCGCTCATCTCTAATCATGACTAGAGATGAGCGAACAGTGTTCTATCGAACACATGTTCGATCGGATATCAGGGTGTTCGCCATGTTCGAATCGAATCGAACACCGCGTGGTAAAGTGCGCCAAAATTCGATTCCCCTCCCACCTTCCCTGGCGCCTTTTTTGCACCAATAACAGCGCAGGGGAGGTGGGACAGGAACTACGACACCGGGGGCATTGAAAAAAATTGGAAAAAGTCATTGGCTGCCGAAATCAGGTGACCTCCATTTTAGACGAATAGTGGATTTCAAATCCGGGTCATATGAGAATGTGAACTTTGTGACTATGAGACAGGGATAGCTGTACAGGCAGGGATAGCTAGGGATAACCTTTATTTAGGGGGGAATGTTATTAAAAATAACTTTTTGGGGCTCTATCGGGTGTGTAATTGTGATTTTTGTGAGATAAACTTTTTCCCATAGGGATGCATTGGCCAGCGCTGATTGGCCGAATTCCGTACTCTGGCCAATCAGTGCTGGCCAATGCATTCTATTAGCTTGATGAAGCAGAGTGTGCACAAGGGTTCAAGCGCACCCTCGGCTCTGATGTAGCAGAGCCGAGGCTGCACAAGGGTTCAAGCGCACCCTCGGCTCTGATGTAGGAGAGCCGAGGGTGCACTTGAACCCTTGTGCACCCTCAGCTCTGCTACATCAGAGCCGAGGGTGCGCTTGAACCCTTGTGCACACTCTGCTTCATCAAGCTAATAGAATGCATTGGCCAGCGCTGATTGGCCAATGTATTCTATTAGCCTGATGAAGTAGAGCTGAATGTGTGTGCTAAGCACACACATTCAGCTCTACTTCATCGGGCTAATAGAATGCATTGGCCAGCGCTGATTGGCCAGAGTACGGAACTCGACCAATCAGCGCTGGCTCTGCTGGAGGAGGCGGAGTCTAAGATCGCTCCACACCAGTCTCCATTCATGTCCGACCTTAGACTCCGCCTCCTCCGGCAGAGCCAGCGCTGATTGGCCGAAGGCTGGCCAATGCATTCCTATGCGAATGCAGAGACTTAGCAGTGCTGAGTCAGTTTTGCTCAACTACACATCTGATGCACACTCGGCACTGCTACATCAGATGTAGCAATCTGATGTAGCAGAGCCGAGGGTGCACTAGAACCCCTGTGCAAACTCAGTTCACGCTAATAGAATGCATTGGCCAGCGCTGATTGGCCAATGCATTCTATTAGCCCGATGAAGTAGAGCTGAATGTGTGTGCTAAGCACACACATTCAGCACTGCTTCATCACGCCAATACAATGCATTAGCCAGTGCTGATTGGCCAGAGTACGGAATTCGGCCAATCAGCGCTGGCCAATGCATTCTATTAGCCCGATGAAGTAGAGCTGAATGTGTGTGCTAAGCACACACATTCAGCACTGCTTCATCACGCCAATACAATGCATTAGCCAGTGCTGATTGGCCAGAGTACGGAATTCGGCCAATCAGCGCTGGCTCTGCTGGAGGAGGCGGAGTCTAAGATCGCTCCACACCAGTCTCCATTCAGGTCCGACCTTAGACTCCGCCTCCTCCAGCAGAGCCAGCGCTGATTGGCCGAATTCCGTACTCTGGCCAATCAGCACTGGCTAATGCATTGTATTGGCGTGATGAAGCAGTGCTGAATGTGTGTGCTTAGCACACACATTCAGCTCTACTTCATCGGGCTAATAGAATGCATTGGCCAGCGCTGATTGGCCAGAGTACGGAATTCGGCCAATCAGCGCTGGCTCTGCTGGAGGAGGCGGAGTCTAAGATCGCTCCACACCAGTCTCCATTCAGGTCCGACCTTAGACTCCGCCTCCTCCAGCAGAGCCAGCGCTGATTGGCCGAATTCCGTACTCTGGCCAATCAGCACTGGCTAATGCATTGTATTGGCGTGATGAAGCAGTGCTGAATGTGTGTGCTTAGCACACACATTCAGCTCTACTTCATCGGGCTAATAGAATGCATTGGCCAGCGCTGATTGGCCGAATTCCATACTCTGGCCAATCAGCACTGGCTAATGCATTGTATTGGCGTGATGAAGCAGTGCTGAATGTGTGTGCTTAGCACACACATTCAGCTCTACTTCATCGGGCTAATAGAATGCATTGGCCAGCGCTGATTGGCCGAATTCCGTACTCTGGCCAATCAGCGCTGGCTCTGCTGGAGGAGGCGGAGTCTAAGATCGCTCCACACCAGTCTCCATTCAGGTCCGACCTTAGACTCCGCCTCCTCCAGCAGAGCCAGCGCTGATTGGCCGAATTCCGTACTCTGGCCAATCAGCACTGGCTAATGCATTGTATTGGCGTGATGAAGCAGTGCTGAATGTGTGTGCTTAGCACACACATTCAGCTCTACTTCATCGGGCTAATAGAATGCATTGGCCAGCGCTGATTGGCCGAATTCCGTACTCTGGCCAATCAGCACTGGCTAATGCATTGTATTGGCGTGATGAAGCAGTGCTGAATGTGTGTGCTTAGCACACACATTCAGCTCTACTTCATCGGGCTAATAGAATGCATTGGCCAGCGCTGATTGGCCAGAGTACGGAATTCGGCCAATCAGCGCTGGCTCTGCTGGAGGAGGCGGAGTCTAAGGTCGGACCTGAATGGAGACTGGTGTGGAGCGATCTTAGACTCCTCCTCCTCCAGCAGAGCCAGCGCTGATTGGTCGAGTTCCGTACTCTGGCCAATCAGCACTGGCCAATGCATTTCTATGGGGAAAAGTTAGCTTGCGAAAATCGCAAACTGACAGGGATTTCCATGAAATAAAGTGACTTTTATGCCCCCAGACATGCTTCCCCTGCTGTCCCAGTGTCATTCCAGGGTGTTGGTATCATTTCCTGGGGTGTCATAGTGGACTTGGTGACCCTCCAGACACGAATTTGGGTTTCCCCCTTAACGAGTTTATGTTCCCCATAGACTATAATGGGGTTCGAAACCCATTCGAACACTCGAACAGTGAGCGGCTGTTCGAATCGAATTTCGAACCTCGAACATTTTAGTGTTCGCTCATCTCTAATCATGACCATACTGGTCTGAAAATGGTCAACCCCTTTAACTTAGTTGGCTGATAAAACTAAACTATTAACACTTTCATGTTTACTATTCTTACTTTGCAGCATTTTCTGATCTCTGCCTATAACACTGTCTATAACACTGCATGAGCTGAGATGAGCTTTCTAAGGTTGGATTCACACCAGCATTCAAACTCCGTTTGGGGTTTCTGTCCCCAAATCCGCTTGAAAAATGTGCAATTTTCGGCTGGAAACCGGGTGGATCCTATTATAGTCTATGTGGGTTTCCATGGGTAGCCGTTTTTTAAGCAGATTAGGTTTCTGTTTCTCGGACCTGAAGAATGGAAAGCCAAACTCTTGTACGAACCTAGCGTTCGACACCAGTTTCTTACAGAAGCAAGAATCTGATATGTCTACTGTCAGTCCTTTAACTGTCCCAATTATAACACCATCAGGTAGTAGGGCCCTCCTGCCATGCAGGCATGCCTCTGTTTCTTCTTTTGATTCTGTGATAATCTTGAATATCTGGGATTAGGAAAGCAATAAAAAATTAGATTCTTAGGATGCTCATATGTGTAGAACCTTCCTAGCATGTGATTCTAGAGGAGGCAGTAGCATGAGAGCGTGATGCAAATATCTTCTGCTTTACTATGCATTATGGGCATTAGAATATGTTTGTGTCAGGAGTCGGGGATGCCATGGCCTTCCTGCTATGCGGCGCATGCCCCGGATGGAGGCATGTCAGAGACTCCTCTGGCTGTATTTAGTACACTAACGGGTTAAGTTGCCTCCTTGGTGTTGGTTTGACTGGCAGACTGTCTGGCCATTCATTCCTATCTGTGATGGGTGGAGTTGTATCTCTGTTCCTATTTAGCTCTGCTTCCCCATCTTCATTCACCTGCTATAGTTTCAAAATAGTTTGTTACTTCCAGGTTCTCTATACTTTACTTGTACACTTGCTACAGCACTTAAGCTTTGTTTTCCCTTCCTGTTCCTTGCCTGTTTAGTTTTCTTGTTTATTTCAGTATTCTATTGCTCACCAATACCTACCACTGGTCCAGCCTGGCTACGCTTAACAGCTATTGTTCTCCGTTATCTGCCACTACTACTAATACTCGGTTTGTTTTATTACATCTCAGCCCACTGTTAGGGTTACTATAGAGAATCTATTTTAGGTTCCAGTGAGGGGCGTCCTTGTAAGGACGTTACTCTGAGGTTAGGCAGGTTCAGTCAGGGGTTCTGTTAGGGAAAGTTGCCCAATCTGTTTCCTCCCACGTTCCTGGATTTGGCACCCAGCCGTAACCAATCCAGGTCAGTGTCTTACAGTTTGGCATTGTTAAAATAACATGACACTGACTTATACTGAAAGAAAGGCAAATGCTGCAGATTTCCTGCAGCAGAAGATCTGCAGTGTTTCTGCTGAAAATACGCAACTAAAAAAGGATCAAATAGTGAGTTTTTGCTGTGGATTTTACTGTGGAAGTGCTAACAATTTTCCAATATTCATTCATGTTGCACATCAACTTTTAGACTGCCCTTATGAGCACTGCTGTATGGTCTCAAAATATCACCAGAAATGGTTTAGAAATTATCAACAATGTGATTGTAACATTTACTGCATTTAAAGGGGTTTTATGCCAGGAGGTGAGAACGGCTGTCCTTCCCCCCCCCACTACACATTCAGCCTGACCCTAGTCAAGTTAGATTTAGGACTGTCTGGTGGTAGATGACTCCTCAATTCTCTTCAGTAGGAGTACCCGAGATAGCCGATTGTTTTAGTTTGGCTGTCTCTAGTGCTCCCATTGAAGTAAATCCACCATCCACCACAAGTCTGGCTGAATGGACAGCAAAGGAAAGCAATCCCAGTACTCTGGATAAGTCTCAGCATTCCAACCCCAACAATCAGGTATTTTTACTCTATAATATGCATAGAGGATACAGTTCAAGGCATAACCCCTTTAAGTTTGTTCCTGGAACCACCCTCCTCATTACACCACAACTCATTTTTGGATAGAATTTGCATAAATTCCACTTCTTTTTGTGTGCAGTTTACCCAATACAATTGCAATCTGTTTGGTTTGTTTCTAAAATGTTACGATTTTCAAATTCTGAACATGCTACTTATTCTGGTCATGGTAGTGTGTGGTTATTTGTTACACTCCTGATCATCAATATTAGATTAGAAAAGGTCCAATTCAAGAAAACCCAAGGAGTTAGACTGTCCTAAAAAGGGGCCATTAATATTAAAGTCCTAAAAAAAACCCTTTAAGGCTAAGGCCCCACGGGCTGGAATCGCCGCACTAAAGCGCTACTGGAACAACCGCGGCAGGAACGCATCGCGGTTCTTCCCGCAGTGCTTTGAACAGAAAGTTCATGAAGATTTCCTCTGGACTTTCTGTTACCATTATATCTATGGGAAAGCCGCCGGTGTTTCCCTAAATATAATTAACATACTGTGATTTCCAAAACCACGCCAAAAATATCTGTTTTTCTGCAATGAGGGCCCTCAGCAGTAAAAAACGAGCAATACCACATCTCAACACATGACAATATGTGTACAGTTATCCATTTCCTATTCCTAAGAGATGGGCACTTTTTCAATTTCCTTCTCAGGAATCAGGAGAACTACCATATCACAAGGCTGGTACCAGTATATGCTATGATATTATTTATCCTAGTTTTCACTTATCACCAACATTACTCCATGTATACTATATCTACAGGTACCAATATATGCTTTAATTTCATTGCACTTTATTAAAATTATTAAATTGCTACTAGTAAAGCCTTATCTACAGTTTATGTATTTTCTTTATTCATTTCTTTAGATTCTGGTCACCATTCACATACAGTGATCATAATCTCTATAATCGGATGTATAGCGATTCTGCTTATAGTAATGGTAATTCTGCATTTAAAAAAAAGACATTGGTGTTTCAAGTGCTTCAAGAAAAAAGGTATGTCCCTATATGTTGTATGAGTATTTTGCAGGTACCAGAGCCTATCATCAAGGCTCCGGGAAATGTGGTTTTAACCGCAAGTCTCCTTATTTATCTTGTTATTTACTATCTCCTGATCTTGCGTTATTCAGTAGGTGAGAGAAACATATTGAGAATTTATTATATCCATTAGTTGCTACCCTTAGCTGTCCTGAGTGGTCACTATTTAGCAGTGTTAGGGAGCCTTCACACGATGTAACGCTGCGCTCATTCTGATCGTAAAAACATGTTCAGAATGAGCGCGTAAAAAGCTTGAAATCAATGGGAGGCTTTTTTCCCTATGCTTTCAATGTGTTACGCGCGTAACACATTGAAAGCAATAGGGAAAAAAGCCTCCCATTAATTTCAATGGGGAGCGCACGTATGCCGGCTCCCATTCAAGTCAATAGGAGCTGCTTTTGACGCACTCATTCTGAATGTGTTTTTACGATCAGAATGGGCGCAGCGTTACATCGTGTGAAGGCTCCTTTAGATGGAGCTGGACACTATATATCCTGGGGGAGATGGTCGACCTGTATATCCCAGGGTTCAACTGGTCATGCTTCATCTGTTACGGTAATCAGCTTATAATCTAACCAGCTATATTCCACTTCTATTTATAGGATTTGTGGGGGTATTAGCAATCTCTTGGAGAATATTTATTTGCTCTTAATTGCTGGGACCTGTAGTGCACCTTCCCCACAACCAGTTAGCATAAACTTAATAGAGGGGTTGATGCATGCCATAAATTCCAGTATAGGAGTGCATATTCATCGGTTTCTTAAACCCATACTTATCTATGGGGTATTTATAGGGACTCTAGGTATTTCAATGTAATGTAGCCATATGTTCGGCACTTATTTAAATCTGTAGTATTAAAGGTTAAATTTTATTTTACACATATTTGTGAAAACCCAATCCTGTTATTTGGCCACGAGCAGACTTGAACCTACGGTCTCAGATCCCCAGCGCAATGTACTGTAATACATAGTTGCTCAGCCTCCAGGCTGCCATTGCAATTTCTTGTACTGCACGATATTATTGTAGGGGATGAGAGGGGTGGCATAGGGGCGATCTTGCCTTGGGACCCCTTTGATGCTGTGATTGCTATTGATTATGGCATCCAGGGGGTTAATCAGCCAGAGTCTAGATATCCTCTGACTCTGGTGGCTAGTTCCGGGGCTTGACTGTGTAATACAGTCGAGTGCTGGAGGTCATTCCACAGGCACAGTTTTTGTGCTCATTGGATTACAGTGCCATACTATTATGGTACTGAGCATTAACTACATGCTCAGCACGATGTGATACTATGGCACGGCGTGGAATGGGGTTAAGGCAAAACTGGCTGCGACCTTATGTGGGTAAAGGGCTGTGAATAGGCCTTAGGATTGGCCGTAAACATCAGATTGGTGGGGGGCCCAAATTGAAGTCAATGAGAGCTGAGCTGCAGTAACAACATTGGGCCACTATACAGACACAGAGCTATCTGCTTCTGACTCTGTATCACACTGTATCCCAAGGATAGGCCATAAAAAAAATCATGGACAACTCCTTTAACAACTGAAAAATTTTATCAGGAGCTTATCATAATACTATGTAACTCTTTATAGATTGCAGTCTCCAAAAGCATTTGGTTTAAAATGTAGGTAATATAATTCTAATTATTCTAAGATTCTAAGAATCGTTTCAGGATACCAATAAACGCTAATCTGTAAATTCAGACAGCTGAATAAGCATGACACTTACACAAGAATGACTTGATGTGCTGACTGAAGTCAGAGGAAGCTTCAGTAACAGATATAGAGGATGATATGGTTGACTTATTTACACACATTAGTATAGCAGCATACAATAGCAGCTGGCTTTGCCTTTTCAGCTTTGTTTATAGCATCAACTATAGTTTTTAGGTTGTAACAGAATATTCAGAAATGCAGGCCTGAGTAACTCTTACAGATGTAGCAGAGTTAACTTGAAATTCTGCACTTGGTTAAATTACTGTAGCGTGATATCAGAGAAGACAAGAAAAAACATTTTTCCATTACTTTTCATTGATTTGTTTTGTCTTCTGTGATAAGATCATCGCACTACAGCAGTTTAACCAAATTGCAGAAATTCAGATTATAGGGTATTCCCATCTCAAAGATTCTATGTAAACTGCTAGCTTTTGTGAACTCAAGAGTTTTCCTAAATACATTGTTTTAGAAATACTGCTTTGTTTACCTGCTATGTGAGATTGTTCTTCCCATTGTTTATACATCATTGTTGAGGAACCTGACCTGTATCTCCATATCTAGCATTATGGAATGGATGACATGACTCACTCTCTGGAAAGGGGGGACAACTTAGTGCTCAGGAGCTTTCAGAGCTGTTATCTCCTGCTATCAGGTCAGCTAGTTAAAGTTTGCTGATATAGGCTCAAACAGTGTCTATTTTATTTCTATGTATAAACAAAGAGAACATTAAATTTACTGCAAGTTAGTTGTGTGTTCTAGCAGTCTGTACATGTTCTCCAAACATATGTAATGTAATTAGAGATGAGCGAACAGTGTTCTATCGAACTCATGTTCGATCGGATATTAGGCTGTTCGGCATGTTCGAATCGAATCGAACACCGCGTGGTAAAGTGCGCCATTACTCGATTCCCCTCCCACCTTCCCTGGCGCCTTTTTTGCTCCAATAACAGCGCAGGGTAGGTGGGACAGGAACTACGACACCGGTGACGTTGAAAAAAGTAGGCAAAACCCATTGGCTGCCGAAAACATGTGACCTCTAATTTAAAAGAACAGCGCCGCCCAGGTTCGCGTCATTCTGAGCTTGCAATTCACCGAGGACGGAGGTTTCCGTCCAGCTAGCTAGGGCTTAGATTCTGGGTAGGCAGGGACAGGCTAGGATAGGAAGGAGAAGACAACCAACAGCTCTTATAAGAGCTAAATTCCAGGGAGAAGCTTGTCAGTGTAACGTGGCACTGACGGGCTCAATCGCCGCAACCCAGCTTTCCCAGGATCCTGAATGGAATACACTGTCAGTGTATTCCCGTATACCCGATATATACCCCCGATACCCGTTCCAACGGTGTGCCCCCCCACCTTCACCCCAGAAATACCCTGCAAGTCCCCTAGCAATAGAATTGGGGCTATATACACCCACTATTTTTGCTACTGCCATATAGTGCCAGTTTCTGACTGGTAATTCAAAGAATATATTGTGGTTACGTGCACCCACAATTTTTACTACTGGTATACAGTGCCATTGTCTGACTGGGAATTCAAAGAATATATTGGGGTTACGTGCACCCACAATTTTTACTACTGGTATACAGTGCCATTGTCTGACTGAGAATTCAAAGAATATATTGGGAATACAAATACCCTCATTTCTTGCTACTGCCATATAGTGCCAGTGTCTGACTGGGAATTCAAAGAATATATTGTGGTTACGTGCACCCACAATTTTTACTACTGGTATACAGTGCCATTGTCTGACTGGGAATTCAAAGAATATATTGGGGTTATAAATACCCTCATTTCTTGCTACTGCCATATAGTGCCAGTTTCTGACTGGTAATTCAAAGAATATATTGTGGTTACGTGCACCCACAATTTTTACTACTGGTATACAGTGCCATTGTCTGACTGGGAATTCAAAGAATATATTGGGAATACAAATACCCTCATTTCTTGCTACTGCCATATAGTGCCAGTTTCTGACTGGTAATTCAAAGAATATATTGTGGTTACGTGCACCCACAATTTTTACTACTGGTATACAGTGCCATTGTCTGACTGGGAATTCAAAGAATATATTGGGAATACAAATACCCTCATTTCTTGCTACTGCCATATAGTGCCAGTGTCTGACTGGGAATTCAAAGAATATATTGGGGTTATAAATACCCTCATTTCTTGCTACTGCCATATAGTGCCAGTTTCTGACTGGTAATTCAAAGAATATATTGTGGTTACGTGCACCCACAATTTTTACTACTGGTATACAGTGCCATTGTCTGACTGGGAATTCAAAGAATATATTGGGAATACAAATACCCTCATTTCTTGCTACTGCCATATAGTGCCAGTTTCTGACTGGTAATTCAAAGAATATATTGTGGTTACGTGCACCCACAATTTTTACTACTGGTATACAGTGCCATTGTCTGACTGGGAATTCAAAGAATATATTGGGAATACAAATACCCTCATTTCTTGCTACTGGTATATAGTGCCATTGTCTGACTGGGAATTCAAAGAATATATTGGGGTTACGTGCACCCACAATTTTTACTACTGGTATACAGTGCCATTGTCTGACTGGGAATTCAAAGAATATATTGGGGTTATAAATACCCTCATTTCTTGCTACTGCCATATAGTGCCAGTTTCTGACTGGTAATTCAAAGAATATATTGTGGTTACGTGCACCCACAATTTTTACTACTGGTATACAGTGCCATTGTCTGACTGGGAATTCAAAGAATATATTGGGAATACAAATACCCTCATTTCTTGCTACTGCCATATAGTGCCAGTTTCTGACTGGTAATTCAAAGAATATATTGTGGTTACGTGCACCCACAATTTTTACTACTGGTATACAGTGCCATTGTCTGACTGGGAATTCAAAGAATATATTGGGGTTATAAATACCCTCATTTCTTGCTACTGCCATATAGTGCCAGTTTCTGACTGGTAATTCAAAGAATATATTGTGGTTACGTGCACCCACAATTTTTACTACTGGTATACAGTGCCATTGTCTGACTGGGAATTCAAAGAATATATTGGGAATACAAATACCCTCATTTCTTGCTACTGCCATATAGTGCCAGTTTCTGACTGGTAATTCAAAGAATATATTGTGGTTACGTGCACCCACAATTTTTACTACTGGTATACAGTGCCATTGTCTGACTGGGAATTCAAAGAATATATTGGGAATACAAATACCCTCATTTCTTGCTACTGGTATATAGTGCCATTGTCTGACTGGGAATTCAAAGAATATATTGGGGTTACGTGCACCCACAATTTTTACTACTGGTATACAGTGCCATTGTCTGACTGGGAATTCAAAGAATATATTGGGGTTATAAATACCCTCATTTCTTGCTACTGCCATATAGTGCCAGTTTCTGACTGGTAATTCAAAGAATATATTGTGGTTACGTGCACCCACAATTTTTACTACTGGTATACAGTGCCATTGTCTGACTGGGAATTCAAAGAATATATTGGGAATACAAATACCCTCATTTCTTGCTACTGCCATATAGTGCCAGTTTCTGACTGGTAATTCAAAGAATATATTGTGGTTACGTGCACCCACAATTTTTACTACTGGTATACAGTGCCATTGTCTGACTGGGAATTCAAAGAATATATTGGGAATACAAATACCCTCATTTCTTGCTACTGCCATATAGTGCCAGTTTCTGACTGGTAATTCAAAGAATATATTGTGGTTACGTGCACCCACAATTTTTACTACTGGTATACAGTGCCATTGTCTGACTGGGAATTCAAAGAATATATTGGGAATACAAATACCCTCATTTCTTGCTACTGCCATATAGTGCCAGTGTCTGACTGGGAATTCAAAGAATATATTGGGGTTACGTGCACCCACAATTTTTACTACTGGTATACAGTGCCATTGTCTGACTGGGAATTCAAAGAATATATTGGGGTTATAAATACCCTCATTTCTTGCTACTGCCATATAGTGCCAGTTTCTGACTGGTAATTCAAAGAATATATTGTGGTTACGTGCACCCACAATTTTTACTACTGGTATACAGTGCCATTGTCTGACTGGGAATTCAAAGAATATATTGGGGTTATAAATACCCTCATTTCTTGCTACTGCCATATAGTGCCAGTTTCTGACTGGTAATTCAAAGAATATATTGTGCTTACGTGCACCCACAATTTTTACTACTGGTATACAGTGCCATTGTCTGACTGGGAATTCAAAGAATATATTGGGAATACAAATACCCTCATTTCTTGCTACTGCCATATAGTGCCAGTTTCTGACTGGTAATTCAAGGAATATATTGTGGTTACGTGCACCCACAATTTTTACTACTGGTATACAGTGCCATTGTCTGACTGGGAATTCAAAGAATATATTGGGAATACAAATACCCTCATTTCTTGCTACTGCCATATAGTGCCAGTTTCTGACTGGTAATTCAAAGAATATATTGTGGTTACGTGCACCCACAATTTTTACTACTGGTATACAGTGCCATTGTCTGACTGGGAATTCAAAGAATATATTGGGAATACAAATACCCTCATTTCTTGCTACTGCCATATAGTGCCAGTGTCTGACTGGGAATTCAAAGAATATATTGGGGTTACGTGCACCCACAATTTTTACTACTGGTATACAGTGCCATTGTCTGACTGGGAATTCAAAGAATATATTGGGAATACAAATACCCTCATTTCTTGCTACTGCCATATAGTGCCAGTGTCTGACTGGTAATTCAAAGAATATATTGTGGTTACGTGCACCCACAATTTTTACTACTGGTATACAGTGCCATTGTCTGACTGGGAATTCAAAGAATATATTGGGGTTATAAATACCCTCATTTCTTGCTACTGCCATATAGTGCCAGTTTCTGACTGGTAATTCAAAGAATATATTGTGGTTACGTGCACCCACAATTTTTACTACTGGTATACAGTGCCAATTTCTAACTAGGAATTCAAAATGCGCAAGGCTCCCGGAAAGGGACGTGGACGAGGCCGTGGGCGAGGTCGGGGGAATGGTTCTGGGGAGCAAGGTAGCAGTGAAGCCACAGGGCGTCCCGTGCCTACTCCTGTGGGGCAGCAAGCATTGCGCCACTCCACAGTGCCAGGGTTGCTTGCCACATTAACTAAACTGCAGGGTACAAACCTTAGTAGGCCCGAGAACCAGGAACAGGTCTTGCAATGGCTGTCAGAGAACGCTTACAGCACATTGTCCAGCAGCCAGTCAGACTCTGCCTCCTCTCCTCCTATTACCCAACAGTCTTGTCTTCCTTCCTCCCAAAATTCCGAAGCTTTACAGAACAATAACCCAAACTGTCCCTGCTCCCCAGAGCTGTTCTCCGCTCCTTTCATTGTCCCTCAACCTGCCTCTCCACGTCACGATTCCACGAACCTAACAGAGGAGCATCTGTGTCCAGATGCTCAAACACTAGAGTCTCCTCCATCTCCGTTCGATTTGGTGGTGGATGACCAGCAACCCACCCTCATCGACGATGATGTGACGCAGTTGCCGTCAGGGCATCCAGTTGACCGGCGCATTGTGCGGGAGGAGGAGATGAGACAGGAGTTGGAAGAGGAAGTGGTGGATGATGAGGACACTGACCCGACCTGGACAGGGGGGATGTCAAGCGGGGAAAGTAGTGTGGATGTTGAGGCAGGTGCAGCACCAAAAAGGGTAGCTAGAGGCAGAGGCAGAGGTCAGCAGCTTAGGCGAAGCCAGGCCACACCCAGAATCTCCCAAGATGTTCCAGTTCGTACCCAGCCCCGAAAAACTCCCACCTCGAGGGCACGTTTCTCGAAGGTGTGGAGTTTTTTCAAGGAATGCGCCGAGGACAGATATAGTGTTGTCTGCACAATTTGCCTCTCGAAATTGATTAGGGGCTCTGAGAAGAGCAACCTGTCCACCACTTCAATGCGCCGTCATTTGGAATCCAAGCACTGGAATCAGTGGCAGGCAGCAACGGCAGGACAAAGGCCGCCTGCCGTTCACGCCACTGCCACTGCCTCTGCCACTGCCTCTGCCTCTGCCACTGCCACTGCTGACTGTGCTGGCGATGCACTCCAGAGGACGAGCCAGGACACCACTTCATCTGCCTCCGCCACTTTGTTGACTTCTACCTCATCCTCCCCTGGTCCTGTCTTATCTCCTTCTCCTGCACCATCAAAGGCACCATCAGGCGTTTCTTTACAACAACCCACCATCTCTCAGACATTGGAGCGGCGGCAGAAATACACTGCTAACCACCCACACGCGCAAGCCTTGAACGCCAACATCGCTAAACTGCTGGCCCAGGAGATGTTGGCGTTCCGGCTTGTTGAAACTCCCGCCTTCCTGGACCTGATGGCAACTGCGGCACCTCGCTATGCCGTCCCTAGCCGTCACTACTTCTCCCGGTGTGCCGTCCCCGCCTTGCACCAGCACGTGTCACTCAACATCAGGCGGGCCCTTAGTTCCGCGCTTTGCACAAAGGTCCACTTGACCACCGACGCGTGGACAAGTGCATGCGGACAGGGACGCTACATTTCACTGACGGCACACTGGGTGAATGTAGTTGAGGCTGGGACTGCTTCCCAAACTGGCCCGGTGTACCTCGTCTCCCCGCCTAACATTCCTGGCAGGGACACGAGAAGAACACCCCCCTCCTCCTCCTCCTCTACCGCCTCCTCCTCCGCCACCGCCTCCTCCTCCGCCACCGCCTCCTCCTCCGCTGTTAGATTGACCCCAGCTACGAGTTGGAAACGTTGCAGCACTGGCGTTGGTAGACGTCAGCAGGCTGTGCTGAAGCTGATCAGCTTGGGGGACAGACAGCACACTGCCTCCGAGGTGAGGGATGCCCTCCTCGATGAGACGGCAATATGGTTTGAGCCGCTGCACCTGGGCCCAGGCATGGTCGTTTGTGATAACGGCCGGAACCTGGTAGCAGCTCTGGAGCTTGCCGGACTCCAACATGTTCCATGCCTGGCCCACGTCTTCAACCTAGTGGTGCAACGTTTCCTAAAGAGCTACCCCAATGTTCCAGAGCTACTGGTGAAAGTGCGGCGCATGTGCGCCCACTTTCGCAAGTCGACAGTAGCCGCTGCTAGCTTAAAATCTCTCCAGCAACGCCTGCATGTGCCACAACACCGGCTTTTGTGCGACGTCCCCACACGCTGGAACTCAACGTTTCAGATGTTGAATAGAGTGGTTGAGCAGCAGAGACCTTTGATGGAATACCAGCTACAAAACCCTAGGGTGCCACAAAGTCAGCTGCCTCAGTTTCACATCCATGAGTGGCCATGGATGAGAGACCTTTGTGACATCCTACGGGTCTTTGAGGAGTCCACAAGGAGGGTGAGCTCTGAGGATGCGATGGTGAGCCTTACAATCCCGCTCTTGTGTGTTCTGAGAGAATCCCTGATTGACATCAGGGATAACTCAGATCACACAGAGGAGTTAGGGATAGCATCCGATCCGTCACAGCTGGAGAGTAGGTCCACACATCTGTCCGCTTCACTGCGTTTAATGGAGGAGGAGGAGGAGGAGGAGGAGGAGGAAGAAGAGTTGTCCGATGATGTGATGGTGATACAGGAGGCTTCCGGGCAACTTCGAATCGTCCCATTGTTGCAGCGCGGATGGGTAGACATGGAGGATGAGGAGGAAATGGAGATTGAACTTTCCGGTGGGGCCAGAGGAGTCATGCCAACTAACACTGTGGCAGACATGGCTGAGTTCATGTTGGGGTGCTTTACAACCGACAAGCGTATTGTCAAAATCATGGAGGACAACCAGTACTGGATCTTTGCTATCCTTGACCCCCGGTATAAAAACAACATCTCGTCTTTTATTCCGGTAGAGGGGAGGGCCAATCGCATCAATGCTTGCCACAGGCAATTGGTGCAGAATATGATGGAGATGTTTCCAGCATGTGACGTTGGCGGCAGGGAGGGCAGTTCCTCCAGTAGGCAACCAAGTTCTCACCGGTCCAC